>NC_090293.1:9977500-10112500 GCF_037392515.1 Haliotis asinina
GATAAATAGTCCAGTAAACATTAACATCAAACCTTGTGTCTTAAAATCAGGGCAAGTGGAAAATTAGTCAGGACAAGTTACTTTCTTGAAGTCACTTGCCTTGTTACAAGACGCTTTTTAAAACAATTTTGAACCCCTGCACTGGTCATGAGGGGGACATGAGTAGATGTACCCTCTATGTTTGTTTATGTTACCGGTATATGTCTAACATAAGGCCATGGATCATAATAAGGGGTACTAGAGTTACACACTTAATACTAGATTTTCAGATGACATAGAATGTAGCGAGTTATAAGAAAAACAAGTGTAGAGTTATCTCCCTTCCATCATTTAGCATTCACAAAACATAAGTATTTCCTTATATCATGCGTGACTTAATTGCTCGGCACAAAATTTAGTGAAACAAAGTAGAAAATGAATTCCCAGTGGGTAACATAGAACATGTTACCTGCTAAGAGTTTTCATCCAATCACAGACTTTTATGTGTGAGGTAAGATAGTTGTCCCTGTATAATATGGACATGAATGGTTAATTAACATCTATAGTGCCAGGTAGGAGTAACCATCTGTGATATTTGGGAACTGAAGAGGTGTTTTTAGTCTCATGGGAAAGGATATCTGTCTGTGGAGCACACAGGTGTAGTGGTCTAAGCATGCTGGTGTAGTGGTTAGCATGCAAACATTTTTCTCATTCTGTGTTGTGTCCTTGGGCAAGGCACTTCGTCCACATTCAGTCAATCCACCCAGCTGTTTAAAGTGGGTACCTGAAAAGCAGATGTAAGGAGCTGGATAAACCGGATTCTCAGTGCAAAAATTTCCAAAAAAGATCCAATGAAGCATATGCGAAGAGGATTTTATGAAAGGCTGTCTATTCTACATCGTGATGCTTTGTTTAAAAGTGCTTAGTTATAATTTGTTTTTCATTTTTTAACATTTTTTTTCATATTTTTAGAGTTAAGCTAGTGTATGTGATGTATGTTCCAGGTTCAGAGTGAGGCATCAGGGGCTCCCCCCGACTACCCCCCAGAACAAGGAAGCAAGAGAGGCAGCAGTGTGGGTCTCATTAAGACCAGAAACAAAAAGATGTCCTACGAGGTGAACCCTGACCCTGACGAGGAGTCCACCTTGTACCCAGAGGTTAAGAAGCTGGTAGACATTGCCAAGACTAATGGGAAGAAGAAGTAGGTCACTGTTACAAGTTTCTGAAGAAGTACACAATTGTAGATTTTGAAATGTGGGACACTGATTCAGTTTCGGACATGTCATAATAATTTGTTTACAGTGTCTCACTTTCCTGACATATTTGTTGAGATATCACTACAGTGTAAGCAGGCTCCCACAAGGCCTGAAGAAAAAATTCGGTTTAGACAATGTGCCGGATTGTACAGCTGGTCATAAACGTACAAGCCACTAACAGGACTTAGAGTTTATGCCAAAGTTGACAACTTTCCGCATTGGACAGATGCTTAGTTGTAATTTGTTGTAATTGCAGTAAGTGCAAAAGTGCAGGACTCTAATAAGCACCAGAGCTGGAAGTCTAATGAAAAAATAACTACTTATTTAGAGGAAATATGGTATTTGGGAGCATGAGAGTAGTGGATGTCGACGGGACATGGCTCCATGATTGCTGGGCGAAATAAGTTGAAGTTCTTATAATGATGAGATTATTACTTGTTGTTCCAGACATCCAGCATCCAGTCCGCGGTCAGAAGCCAATGACTCCATGACGTACGTGTCCGAGGATGATCGGTATGCAACGCCGGCCAGGAGGAAGGGGAAAAAACAGAGGAACATACCGAGAGAAGGTAACTCTGCTCAGTACTCCTGCTGGACTTACTAATTCTATCCTTTGAATATTGAGCCATGTAATCAGTAACAGAAACTGTTTTGAGTGGGGAGTTTGAAACAGTCCTAAATAAAGGGACTACCACATTTCAGTTTTAGTAAGTTGTTTGGCTCTGCAGGAAAACAGTTCAAGCTGTATGGGATGTTGGAGTGTTTGAAGATTAAGAGCCTTTAAAATACAGTCAGGCCGCGTTAATCCGAACACTTCTGTTTTTCATTAAAAACGTTCGGATAGTGAAACGTATGGACTACTGAAACGAACTTTTATGAACACAACTACCGTAGGGTTACTTCCCTTTGACATGGCAATACAAAAACATACAAATGTGTACAAGTTGGCTGAATGTGCGATGTGGTGTTTGGGGGCAAGAAATCAACTTTCACGTTGGTCAGTTTGACATTGGCATACTTGTGACTGGCAGCATTGCTACGAAGTAAGATCACGTGTCAACCACGTGATTGCATCTGTCTGTCAAATGATCATAGCCAATCACAAAACATATCCGATGTCCGAAATTGTGCTCTTGCCGATAGACTGTCCGAATTCTTGACCAAAATGTTTACACATAAGATCAATATTGGCTTCAGGGTTTTCTCTTTTTTTTTTGTGCTGCAGTAATTTCACATCTTTTACGCCTAGGGGCGGGACTTGCCATTATGACTGACAAGCGTCAGGTGATCTCATTTTGACACGATCAGTGTTTTATACAGGAAGTAAGCATGACAGGTATTACTCCAACTAACCAAAAATCACAAACTAACAACATCTTCAACTCGCAAGTGTCACTTAACAATTACCACTGAATGGGGCTCATGGTGTGAAGGGATTATCCCAACCTTTTTGATGTACCGCCGGATTAATGAAGCAAAACTATGTGTAATTAGCTAATCTGTTACCGCTGATTAACGTTCGGATACGGATAGTGAAGCACCAGATTACTGAATCAACAGGTAATGAGTTTACATAGTAAACAAGATTGGTTACAGCTAGCTATTGTTTGCGGGAATCGGATATCGCGGGAATCGGATTGTCGGGGTCCAGACTAACGCGGCCTGACTGTATTAAGATAAATGATTCCACTCTCAAATCTCTGTATCAGCTTCATCTGTTTTCACTAGCTGATGATTCAAGCTCCCAGATTGACAACGTGGCAGAGCCCAACCCAGAAGAGCTGAGAACCAAACCCTTGCCTATACCCAGACACAACAAACAGCTGGACAGCAAACCACCTACCTCAACCCAGGATAGCATGCCACCTGCCTCAGCCCAGGTGAGTCTTTGGTTGTGAGGTGATTTCCAAACAGTAGTACGGACATTGCTTGTGACCCAGAAACTGGTTAGTAGAGAATTAAATTGTGAAACTGGAAAACATAGTCAGTAAATATGACAAAATTACTATGAAGCACACAGTTTTGGGTTTAGAATCACAACAGGTCGGACGTTACTGGCCTTGTGATGGTGTGTCAGAACATTCACTAATGTCCTGATAATTGTTGGTTTGGATTACAATTTGAAGTTGTGGCAGGAATGCAGTTTTTTCAGATAGGTTGTAAAAGGCCTCAAATCACCCTGATGTCATTTTTCTATATGTTCAGCCAGCCTCTATAAACCCATACCCATACTAGCCATAAAAGGTGACCATGCTTGTCGTAAGAGGCGACTAATGGGATTGGGTGGTCAGGCTCGCTGACTTGGTTGACACCTTGTGCAGATCGATGCTCATGTTGTTAATCACTGGATTGTCTGGGCCAAACTTGATTATTTACAGACGGCTGGAATATTGGTGAGTGCGGCGTAAAACTAGACTCACTCACTCACTCACTCACTCACTGTCCGCACAGTAATCATGGCACCCATGCTTGTCCTTAGAGAGACTAATGGTAGGCTGTACAAATCAATGCTCATGCTGCAGTTTTGTCCAGTCTTGATTATTACAGACTGTAGCCTATCTCTGTTACTGCCACTTAATTTGCCTTTAGATTTGCATTAGTTATGCTGTCCTGAAACAATAAATGTTGTGTTCGTGTGTTTCTACTCAAGTGATAAACATCTAAGGCTTGCCACATTTAGAGCTTATAACACACATCTGTCTGACTCAGTGTGTTAGGACTCAAGTCTGTGAAGCGGCATTAAACCCAACTCACTCACTCACTCACCTGTATTTCAGGAAGAGGAGGAACTCCTGGAGAGAGCTGAAATGGAGAGATTAAGAAACAAACAGCGACTGAGAGAACAGCGCAAGAGGGAAAGGTCTGGAAACACAGGTGAGACAGTCTTCTCCTTTAGAACCAGGTCAAGGACATTGTTGAACACCTGTACAGTTTAGGGTGTTATTTAACCTATACTGGACAAAGTAAGTTAGGGATATTGGTATTTTATGATTGATATTTCATCAGTGTGTCAATGAATAAATAGATCATTATTCATAATTTCAACATTTACATATATCCCTAACTATTTTTGTCCTGTATATATATGTTTGCAAGAATTAAACCATGAAGTCAGCCTTATAGTTTTTGTACCTCGACAGTGTGGGATATGTTGATCATCATATAAGTCTCACATTAGAGGGCCTAGATTTTCGAAGCTCTCTTAGAGCTAACATAGTCATAAGTTAATGTAAATAAATGGCACTTATGAACATCTTAAGACCAGAAGAGCCTCAAAAATATAGGTACATGTTTCTAACCTACATGATGTGGTTGGTATATTGTTGTCTGTATTAAAACAAACATTGTCAAATTGTACTGGATTGGAACATGCCAAATGAGTAGATGTTGCACATTATTACTCGCCTGTTGAAGATACTGCACCGTTAAATTTTCACAATTCAGTATTACACTAGTGTAATACCACTTTACGTATGATGTCAAAATGGTTCAAAGTTGTGACGTCACAATGCTAATGTTGATGTCGCGATTTTACTAGATCTTGCTTGAGTTGAAAGCTGAGAGACCTCACACTGTAGGCAATTTCGCCGCAGTTTCTGACTATTTATGCTGGCGAGTAATAAACAGAATACTAAACTCGCTTCCGTGAAATACCGTTTTCATGAAACTCATTAAAGAGTTAGTATCAAATTCGCTTTCGCTCATCTGATACCAAATCATTAACTCGTTTATTAAAAATGGTATTACATGGAAGGTCGTGTAGTATCCTCTATATATACACCTGGAAATTAATCAAGCAACACCCCAATTTTTTCTATTGGAGCAACTTTGAAGTGTTCTGACAATCAAAATATGCCGGGTTGATATAGTTTGACACTTTTTTATTCAACAGACGATCTCTGACAAACAACTTAAAGGGAAAAAGTATCAAGACTTTGCTTTATTGCAACGAAATCCAAATTCTTAAAACTGTCTTAAATTCATGAAAAAATGGACACAATTTACTATTCATCCACAGACGTTGTTGTCAGGTGTATTAACACAAATGTCACATGGAAAGAAAGAACAGTCATCTGAGAGTCTGCACACCGACTTTCATCAATATCTAGTGTGTCCTCCCTGCGCACGCACCACCGATTCGACGCCTCCTCATTCCTTGGATGAGTCTCCGGATCTGATTCTGGGGGATCCTGTTCCACTCCTCATGCAGGGCAGCCGTCAATTCGTTGAGATTATGGACTGGTGGGTCTCTCTGCCTCACACGACGGCCAATAAAGTCCCACAAATGTTCAATGGGGTTGAGGTCAGGGCTCATGGCAGGCCATGGAATTCTGTCAATTGCATTTTGCCGCAAAAAATCATTTACAGCATGCTCCCTGTGAGGTCTAGCATTGTCGTCCATAAATATGGGTCTCGTTGCCAGAGGATGGTTCTCAAAATGAGGTACCACAGCCCTGTCAAGAACCTCCTGTTGGTAACGAACACCGTTAAGGTTGCCACGGATGGTAATGATATCCAACTTGCAGTTCATGGAAATGCACCCCCATACCATAACGGAACCTCCCCCAAAGGCCACAGTCTCCTGGATGTTCCGTGGAGCCATTGCTGTGTTCCTCTGCCTCCAGACCCGAGTATGACCGTCCACCATGTGCAGCAAGAACCGGCTCTCATCTGAGAAATGGACCTTCCTCCAAGAGGCAATGTTCCAGTGCAAACGGTCATTACACCAGGCCAGTCGGGCTGCCTTATGGGCTGGAGACAGTCTGGGTCGCTTGATTGGCCTCCTTGCCCGGTATCCTGCAGCTTTCAGACGATTCCGAACAGTCCTGTTCGAGATGGGTCTCCCTGGAAGCCACTCCTGTCTCAACCGAGAGCTCGAGTCGAAGGACCTGCGCCGTACAAGTCTCAGTAAAGCTCTGTCCTCCCGGACTGTGGTCTTCCTGGGTCTTCCTGGTCTAGGCAGGTCTTTAACTTCATTAGTGGCCCGGTATTTTTTCAAAAGTTTTGAAATTATGGAATGATGTCGTCCGATTTGAGTCCCGATTTGTCTTAGAGACATACCAGCATTCCTCATGCCGATTATTTGCCAACGAGTGGCCTCTGATAATTTCCTACGTGCCATGACATTGAAATGAATGAAAAACCGAATGCAATCGACAACCTGCGCTTGTAAACACCCCAGGGAAAAAGTGCATTTTTCGAAAGTTGAGGTTAAAGCAATGCACGTGCGCTGTGCAAGCTTCACGCGCGTCATATCAACCCATGAAAAGCTCATGCTGTATGTCAATACATCAAAATTGAATAATCAATCATCAAAATTACTTCGTTAAACTTTGTTAAGTTTTTATGTGTCTTTGAATTTGGTGTTGCTTAATTAATTTCCATATGTATATATATAGCAATATGAGAATGTATCATGCTCAAAACTTGAACTCCTGTTTAACATATTTGACACATGTGTCAGTGATAACAGGACAAGTCTGGAGGCAGAGGCAGTAATGTTTCATCATACAATTACGGCAACATTCAATGCCTCTGAAGTTAGGCTGCTAAGAAAGATAAGAAATACGTAAAGCAAGATAACAATCTTTTCCCCTTTTCCTTTCAAGGGCATATGGTTTGGAATTCTAGAACTGTTCCTGGTAGATAACCCCACAGGTATAGGTATAGACTAGCCTTGCTACAAGGCTGAACTGACTGAACCACAGGTATAGGTATAAACTAGCCTTGCTACAAGGCTGAACTGACTGAACCACAGGTATAGGTATAGTCTAGCCTTACTACAAGGCTGAACTGACTGAACCACAGGTATAGGTATAGTCTGGCCTTGCTGCAAGGCTGAACTGACTGAACCACAGGTATAGGTATAAACTAGCCTTGCTACAAGGCTGAACTGACTGAACCACAGGTATAGGTATAGTCTAGCCTTACTACAAGGCTGAACTGACTGAACCACAGGTATAGGTATAGTCTAGCCTTGCTGCAAGGCTGAACTGACTGAACCACAGGTATATGTATAGACTAGCCTTGCTACAAGGCTGAACTGACTGAACCACAGGTATAGGTATAGTCTAGCCTTGCTACAAGGTTGAACTGACTGAACCACAGGTATAGGTATAGTCTAGCCCTGCTACTAGGCTGAACTGACTGAACCACAGGTATAGGTATAGTCTAGCCTTGCTACAAGGTTGAACTGACTGAACCACAGGTGTAGGTATAGACTAGTCTTGCTACAAGGCTGAACTGACTGAACCACAGGTATAGATATAGTCTAGCCTTGCTACAAGGCTGAACTGACTGAACCACAGGTATAGGTATAGTCTAGCCTTGCTACAAGGCTGAACTGACTGCTAAGCCTATGGATGTGTAGTAATTCTATTCCTTAAAGAGGCAAGTCTAGATTAGCAGACAGCACAAGGACGCCAGTCTGTTATTTATATTGCTTTAGAAGTGGTCATTTAAACTATTAATGAATTATTGTTGTGTAGATCCCCATCAGAGTGAAGATCATGAGGTCAGACAGGGGTACAAGAAGGCTCAGAAGGAGATTGATGCTGTCCTAGGGTCCCCCGACCAAGACAACAACCTCCCTGATGTCTTTGTCCATAAACCAAAGAAACGGTAAAGTGCCAGGATGTGTTTCTTTGATGGTCTGGCTCACCAAAGATGATAAGAAACATTAAAGAGACCTAAGAACATTTATTAACACTCTAAAAACAAAACGTTTGGACACAGGCATTATTTTATCTGACAAAACAAGAAAAATGTGTCAATAGAACACCACTAGGAAGACCGGAGGGTATCAGTTGTGAGTAGCCATTTGCATGTTTGGAATATGATTTCACATGATTGATATGCTAAAGGTAGTTGTGACAGAAGATTTGTGCTAATGCTGTTGATCACTGGATTGTCTTGTCTAGACTTCTCTAGACTGCTGTCATTTAGCTGGAATATTGAACAACAAACCAACTAATCTACCATTTATTTACGTAAAGTTAAAGCATCATTCTCATTTACAGACCCATTCACCGTGTAAAATTCTGTACTCTTTACCCGAACCTTGTAGTCTAACTTAAACTATGATTAGATGTCATTACCTATTGTTACTCTCTCTGTTTATCCTGTAAGAGTGTAGTATATAACTTATCAATTGCTAACGTGAGCATTCCTTTATTTACTTCTTTGAATTCTTTTGTAATATCTTAGGTCAAGTCGTCGTAAGAAAGATCCCCAAGAAGGACACACTGTAAGTACATGTATAATATACTAGCCACATAAAGAAACTGTGCATTGTAACGCCACATAAAGAAACTGTGCATTAAAAATATTATCCCAGTTGACAAGTACAATAACAATGTCAGAGGTACATATTAACTTCAATGGAGGCATCATGAGACCATAACAAGTCGGGAATATTTCATCCATCACTATGTGAAATGTAAAACCTGGAGTCATGTGTAAAAACAACACATCTCCACCAAACCAAGGGTCTGTGGACATGATTTTGGCACCACATTCAGCCAGCTTGTTGTTGATGTGTCAGGATAGGTTGTATGGTCGGGACATCTGACCCCGTGATGACGTAAATTTTGTTGAACTGTGTTGGGTGATATGTGGCCAATCGATGGCGTCATTTGTGTTCTGGTAGTGTCTCACCAGTGCAGAAATGGTGTTCCAGTGGCAGTGGAAATGTGCAGTCACTTGTCGTTGAGACATTTCCTCACGTAACATCCCAGTGGCCTCATGACGTTGTGCCGACATTAGCCTTGGCATGCTATGAGTTTCAATAGCCATTTAATTTATTGAATGATAGCAAGGACAGGGGTTGAGCTTTCCAAAGTGACAGTATTGTGTGGCATTCATTTGCTCTGTTTCTCTTTCCTGGAATGCAAGTGCAACAACGTATTGCACGTCTCAAGGACAAAACCACTGACATCACGGAACGTTGCACATGCGTGCATGTTAGATACATGTCGCTAATCTCTGAGTTTAAATCCTTATGTGTCTACTCAGGTTTGATAAATTTAGATTTTAAATTTTTGTATACACAGTTTCTTCATGTGCCTAGTATAGAATAATGAAAAGTTTAGTTTTGAAAATTTGACTTTTCCCTGGAACAAATTTGATTCAGATGTTACAGAAACTCAAATGTCACACATGTCAAATAATGAGTTATAATCTACCATTTTGGTAAGCAGTAGATATTTACTTTGAGAAACTGTATGTTTGCTTGGATCAGTTGATGAAGAAATTGACCAATCAGCATCCTGTTGCAGAATGAGGCTTTCACGGAGGATGAGCATGAGGGTTCGTCTCAGTCTGGGGAGTCTCTAGATGAGGCCAAGCGGAGGATGCACAAACTGCTGGATGATGCATTCTCCCTCATCTCCTCCAGCAGGTCCAGCATGGGGTAGGTACAGATACTTCAGTCAGATGGTGTTAGGTACAGATACTTCAGTCAGATGGTGGTAGGTACATACAGGTTCAGTCAGATGGTGGTAGGTACACACAGGTTCAGTCAGATGGTGGTAGGTACATACGGGTTCAGTCAGATGGTGTTAGGTACAGATACTTCAGTCAGATGGTGTTAGGTACACACAGGTTCAGTCAGATGGTGGTAGGTACACACAGGTTCAGTCAGATGGTGGTAGGTACATACGGGTTCGGTCAGATGGTGGTAGGTACATACGGGTTCAGTCAGATGGTGTTAGGTACAGACAGGTTCAGTCAGATGGTGGTAGGTACACACAGGTTCAGTCAGATGGTGGTAGGTACATACGGGTTCGGTCAGATGGTGGTAGGTACATACGGGTTCAGTCAGATGGTGTTAGGTACAGACGGGTTCAGTCAGATGGTGTTAGGTACACACAGGTTCAGTCAGATGGTGGTAGGTACACACAGGTTCAGTCAGATGGTGGTAGGTACATACGGGTTCGGTCAGATGGTGGTAGGTACATACGGGTTCAGTCAGATGGTGTTAGGTACACACAGGTTCAGTCAGATGGTGGTAGGTACACACAGGTTCAGTCAGATGGTGGTAGGTACATACGGGTTCGGTCAGATGGTGGTAGGTACAGACGGGTTCAGTCAGATGGTGCAAGGTACAGACGGGTTCAGTCAGATGGTGTTAGGTACAGACGGGTTCAGTCAGATGGTGGTAGGTACTTTACGGGTTCGGTCAGATGGTGGTAGGTACAGACGGGTTCAGTCAGATGGTGCAAGGTACAGACGGGTTCAGTCAGAGGTGGTAGGAACAGATGGGTTGAGTCAGATGGTGATAGGAACAGACGAGTTCAGTCAGATGGTGGTAGGTACAGACGGATTCAGTCAGTGGTAGGTACAGGCGGGTTCAGTTGGTAGGAGGTACAGACAGGTTCAGTCAGATGGTGTTAGGTACACACAGGTTCAGTAAAATGGTGGTAGGAACAGACGGGTTCAGTCAGATGGTGGTAGGTGCACACAGGTTCGGTCAGATGGTGGTAGGAACAGACGGGTTCAGTCAGATGGTGGTAGGAACAGACGAGTTCAGTCAGATGGTGGTAGGTACAGACGGATTCAGTCAGTGGTAGGTACAGGCGGGTTCAGTTGGTAGGAGGTACAGACAGGTTCAGTCAGATGGTGTTAGGTACACACAGGTTCAGTAAAATTATGGTAGGAACAGACGGGTTCAGTCAGATGGTGGTAGGTGCACACAGGTTCGGTCAGATGGTGGTAGGAACAGACGGGTTCAGTCAGATGGTGGTAGGAACAGACGGGTTCAGTCAGATGGTGGTAGGTACAGATGGGTTCAGTCAGATGGTGGTAGGAACAGATGGGTTCAGTCAGATGGTGCTAGGTACAGATGGGTTCAGTCAGATGGTGTTAGGTATTGATGGTTTCAGTCAGATGGTGCTAGGTACAGGCAGGTTCAGTCAGATCATGGTATGAACAGACAGGTTCCATCAGATGATGTTAGCTACAGACAGGCTCATTCAAGTGGTGTTAGGTACAAAGGGGTTCAGTCAGATGGTGTTAGGTACAGATGGGGTCAGTCGGATGGTGTTAGATACAGACAAGTTCAGTCAGATGGTGTTAGGTACAGACAGGTTCAGTTAGATGGTGTTAGATACAGACAGGTTCAGTCAGATGATGTTGGGTACAGAAAGGTTCGGTCAGATTGTGTTAGGTACAGACGGGTTCGGTCAGATTGTGTTAGATTCAGACAAATTCAGTCAGATGGTGCCAGGTACAGACAGGTTCAGTCAGATGATGTTGGGTACAGAAAGGTTCAGTCAGATGATGTTAGGTACAAATAGTTTCAGTCAGATGGTTGCAGGTACAGATAGGTTTGGTCAGATGGTGTTGGGTACAGAAAGGTTCAGTCAGATGATGTTAGGTACAAATAGTTTCAGTCAGATGGTTGCAGGTACAGATAGGTTTGGTCAGATGGTGTTACGTACATACAGGTTCGGTCAGATGGTGGTAGGTACAGACAGGTTCAGTTAGGTGGTGCAGCATACCGACAGGTTCAGACAGGTGGTGGTAGGAACAGGTTATGCAGGTGGTGTAAGGTACACCGAGTAAGGTGAAATTTGCCTTTCGAGAGTATTTATTCAGCATGGCATGACACATACCACTAAGTTAAGGTATGCATACATTCTCATCAGTACCTGTTATAGAGTAGCTTGTTTTTTTTCTGTTAGTTCAGTGCTTTCATGTACTTCAGTGATTAGTCAGATTTTAACTTGCATATTCTCATACTCGTTGACGGCACTTACCTCAAAGTGTTGATGTGTGACCCTGCAGTAATTCCAAGTCGGAATTGGTCCCTAATCATAATGATACATCATCATACTCCATCATTCCTCATGATATCAATCACTATTTTTCCTGTATTTTTCCAGATTCAAACTCACTTATTCAAGACAAATATTGCTTACATCAGCATAAACAGACAATTAATTTTAGATATAATCTACAGGGTACATTTTGACGTGTGGAAATTTCAGTTGCTGGGTACTAATTAATGTGGACAATTTCAGTGGTACTATAACAGTATGGATTGACTGGGTCACACTATATCTGACCAGGGTGCCATTCCACTAACCTATCTTAGCCCAGCGCCATTTGTTAACCCCTGTAAAATCACAATCTTGGCATAAGATCAGCATACCGTTACACTAACCAACTTCAAAGACCAACTTAAGACCACTAAAATCAATTGTAGAGAAACCAAAATGGTGGCTTTCATATTCTGTGTGAATAAGAAGAGCAAGTGTTTCACATTGATCGTCCCCTAAAACTCCACATGAATTGAATTTGTATATTTCTGTGATGTAAAAAACACTGAACTGAAGCCATGCAACTATGAGGCCAGTGCGACCACTGTTGTCATTTGAACACGGCCCAGAGAGTCACAATACGTAAGTACAACAATATTGTAATGGTTGAGAATAGGGATGGTTTATGAAGTAATTGAACAATGTTCTGAAACAAAAAAGTACAAATGTGTTTGATTATTAGAGAAGGATCATGAGATAGGGACTGGCTATGATCGGCCTAAGATCGGTTAGTGGAACAGGTATAACTTTTAGCTAAGACGATTGTAAAATTAGTGTAACTTGCTAAGATTGATCTTAGATGAGTTCAGGTAGTGGAGCAACACGCCACACTGGCAATATTTTTACCATATAGTGACAGTTATTTAGTTAACTATAAGAAATATATGTCGAAAGGGGCAGTAAAACAGGAGCAAGTTATCACAATTTCAGGCTAAAGATTTACCATTGCAAATGATAAAAGACTTTATTCAACACACTGATCAACATTACATGTAGTTCCGTGAAAATACAAACTGCAGACTACCAGTCACCAAGCTGATTAAAGGGGCACTGATGCGGAGCAAATAATGTTTCTCGCCAACGGTCTAATTACGGAACCAAACTGCAAATTGGTCAGCGACCGCTCCTTCGACTGTGACGGACAAAGGAACTGGGCTCCTGTCCATATTAGCAGAATTTCTTCACCCAAAAGAGTCAGGAGGCTGGATGCCCATCATATGCCATTATTTAAAAATATCCATGGTATTCCTTTGTCTGATCGTAACAAAATATCCCAGCAGTGTAGTTTTTTTCGGACGCTTGGATGGTATAGTTACTCAATTTGATCCTATTTCTGTGTTTTTTACCTCGATATTTAATCATGTTACATGAAAATATGATGCTTGGATGGTATAGTTACTCAATTTGATCCTATTTCTCTGTTTTTAACCTCGATATTCAATCATGTTACATGAAAATATGATGTCTACAGGCAGGTAGCAAGCCATTTGTTTCACTCCGGAAGATTGCAAAACTTCATATTTAGGTAATTTTGAGTGTTGGTTCAGCTGTGATAGCAAATATCATACGTAAATTTTGCTAGCTATGGTAGCTACAAGGGTTCATTATTTATGATAATAAAAACACACAGTTGATTTATTTGAATTCGTAAACAATAAACGACGACTTTGCCTTTGGTAGAGAAATCTGAAAATTTTCTTACGTAAAAAAACCCCCTTATTTCACCTATTTACTCAAGTACACAGCAAATGCCTGTATGTATTACTTATGTAACGAAATTCCGTTGGTATCCTCAAAACAGTTTCGGCCCATAAGTGTTTTCAGGCTGCATGCGACACAGAGATTACATCTTCCTTTCTGTAACTCGCGTTTGATGGTGTAAACCTACACGTGTTATTTGTCATCATTCTCTGGATGGTCAATTAATGAATTTATAACAGGTATAATTAGTAGTAACACCACTCAGGTTACTCAACAAAGGTTCCCATTTGGCATTTCTCCTGTCTGGAGTAAATACTCAACATTATAAATTAAGGTCTGTAATGGCAAATGTATTGTATGTTATGTAATATGTGCATGTAAGTGATGCAAGAGGGTTTATCAGCTGAGTTACAAAAACAAACATCGATCAAAGGATTCACCGATAACACACTGATTGATTAATTACTTTTGTCAAAAGGCAGTGTGTGTAGATGACTACACCCTGTCGTAAAGTGCGATTGTAAAAACAACATCCTCCCTTCAAAGAATTAACCACCCTTGCGTTAATTGATTGATTGCTCATTATTGGTTAACTAAATTACTTAGAATAGCGGACATCATACAATTAGTTGCCAGGTGTGCTATCTTGGGTGACCAGTGAGAGGTTTATCAGGTTTTCACCAACGAAAGAAGTGAAACGATGTGTTACTTTAGACAGTTGTGTAAGACATGCGACACAGAGCAGGATTATTTACCAGCTGCAGATGAATGGAATACGATTTCTTTTACGTGGATATTGATACATTCCTGAACAAGGTAGTAACCTGACATTGTTGCTCTAAAATTAGTCTGTTTTACATTCATTATTTGCATTTTGTTTTAATTGTTGTGGCATTCAGCAGAATCGATATGACAGAAAACACACACTAGATCGTGTATGTGTGTGAAATAGGATCCACATTGGCAATCTATACAATGTATAAATGTTGCTGTTATGTTAGAAATTTACTATGAGTATAAGCAGACAGTGTTTTCTCTTATTAAGTTTCAAAATCATACAAATATGACAATAAACTAATTAGGGTTATGAGACAAAGTATAGAGACGTACATTGGCCTCAGTATTTTTCCGTCCTAATAGTTTTTTACCATTTCTACCACTGGCAGATGATTAATCTTCAACGTGTTTCATTTGTTTTCATAATACATTTGTAATGAAGTAAAAATGACTTCACCTCAGTTGATCTGTCTGTAATTAAACTATCAGTTGCACATACGGACTGCGCAGCAGAGGTCACGAACCAGTCACGAATTCTGGGATATCATCCGGGTACTCACTGGAGAAAAACAATAACAAAGGTTTACACCAGTCCACGGAAATTGCTCCGCATCAGTGCCCCTTTAAGATAACCAGACCAGAGTTTTCGTCTTGGAATAACCATTGTTGAGTCCAACATTTTGGCATTATTTCTAAAGATCTGAACCTGTGAAGCTGATATATATTAGGATTATTTGAGGACTTTCCTTAATGTTTATGTTTTGAGTACCTCTGAAGTTTCAGCAGATTGTTTAGTTCTAGTACCATGTTTATTAAGTGTATTACATATCAACAGAATGTTCATTTACAAAATCTTATTTTTCGTATGTGTTTGCCAGGTCAGTTTTATCCTTCAACAAGAAAAGGTAATTTTGGCAATGACTGGTTCACTGCCTGCCAAATGGTGTTTCATTATCATTTTTCACCCTGGATTATCTCCCCTGTGTTAAACCACATCCTGTATTTCCTGTGTAGCTCAAGTAGACGTCATTAAATCGCATGGACATTTTGTTTATTTGTGTTTTTCTGTAGTTTTGAGTAGACACCAGGCTAGCTATTCTCGATATATTCATAGCCCTATCAACTTCTAAAGCCTATTCTTATCACATTGGTTATCATCAAAGTTTAGAATTTTACAGCTATGAACATTTCGAGAATAAAGGCCCTGCTTGTTTTCATGATTCGCCAGGAGTTTCGTTATTTGTTAACTTTATTTTAAGATCATCTTCATGGTACACAGTTGTTTGCTATTGTGTATCTTGTCTGCATGGGGTTGTTGTTGAATATTTGAATGATGACCTCCACCATACTTCCCTGCTCCCTGCTGAATAGATAACTACCATCCTGTACTTGGTGCGGGTAGTGAGGTAGAACTGGGGTTAAGGTGTTTGCTCATCACGCCAAAGATCCAGGTTTGATTCTCATATGGTACAGTGTGTGAAGGCCATTTCTGGAGTACCCCACAGTGATATTGCAGGAATATTGCTTAAAGTGGCATAAAACTAAACTCAGTCACTGTACAAGGTGGGAGACAATTCATTATACAATTATATCAGCTTATAGCTCTACTTGTGGCACTTGCGTTTGTATACATCCCAGTGAGCTGAGAATGTAACATGAGTGTACACCAGTCTCACTTAATGAATGTAATCTAATGCATCATACATGGATGTGTTAATGGTGGTCATCCTGCATAGTGATTGTTTACAATGTGTGAAGCCCATTTCTGGTGTTTCCTCTCAATGATTTTGCTTGAATATTGCTAAAAGCACCATACAACCCAACTCAGTCTCTCACTTCATGACTGTAGGGCAGTTTGAAACCCTTGTTCTTCTCACCATTAACACTTGTATTAGGAATGTTTTTTGTCAGATATGTCTGATAGGGCGTGGTGGGCAAGCTAGCGAAAGTGTCAGGCTAGTGATCCAGCGGGGTTGAGGTGTCAGGATCAAGCCCACCTGTGACTGTAAAAACCTTGGCATCATCTCTGTGTGCGGACTCCTTCCATGTTTCACAACCACTAGTGTACAGTACACATCCCTGTACACTTACAAGAACCCACAAATTCATTGGTATATGACCAGATGGTGGCCACATGAATACATGCAAACACCTAGTTACAGCAACGTGCAGTAAACTTGAACGAAGTATTGTGAATATGTGTCCCAGTACATCAAGCTATGAATGGGTACTTTGATAGGATGAGACAGCTACAAATAACTTGGTGCGCCTAGAGCCAGCAATAGTTGTATACTTCCCAGGGAGTTGAGATTGATAATATGATGGGCCATTGATACTGACATCCAATGATTGAGGGAAACATTTGTCAGTGCCTTGAGCAAGCACTAGTTGCCTGGATATGTATGCTATATAAATATCCTATAACATAGCATATGTTCCATATGGTGACGGCTGTTGTCTACATCTTGCTAAAGGTGTTTACAAAGGACAAATCTTTGTTCCAGGAACAAGGTGACTCCTGTGTCAAGTCCAACAAAGGCATCTTACACAAGCTTGTCTGAAAGTCGGAAGAAGGATGATGTCACCCCAAGGTGAGAGGTCAAGAATAATAAAGTTCACAAAAAGTAACAAGATCATTTGAAAATTGTGCTAATACATTTGTGACATCTTTAAGTAAATGATGGTGTGGCTCCTGGTTTTCTCTTTGACTGTTGTATATATGTCCCCTGTCATAATATGGCAGAAATACTGCCAATGTTATGTTACATTTTCTCACTGACTCTCCTATGTAAACTTACAACTGAATGTATGCTTTGATTTCAGAGCTAATGGATCTGTGCCTACAGAGAGCAAGGAATCCAAGCAGCCAGCAGAGGAAGGTGAGTGAACACAGCCATGTAGTGATCAACTGCTCTTAATGTTTGTAGTTAAGCAGTCAAACCAGAATGTGTCTTTACAAACTCTGTCATTGTGAAGAGTAAACACTTTAAGCTGAAGTTTTGCTCTTTGAAGGAGCTGGAGGTCGTCCGTTGCATGTCATAAGTGCTGGGACACCAAAAAGGGGCTTCACACGTTGTACCCTTATTTGGAATTGAACCCAGGTCATCATCATGACTAGCAAACGCTGTAACCACTAGTCTACACCATCGCCCCAGTCAGCTTAAAAACCAGTGATGACTGAAAGAATTTCTAACTGGTTTATTGAAGATTGATACTCATGGAGGTCATCAGTAATAGTTGTGTATGTTTCCAGCAAAAGCGTTACTCGTATCTACTAAGTCGACAGTGAATGAGCAACGTAATGATGTATACTGTGAAAATAAAAACAGAACTGACTTAATGTAATGTGTCATCTTACATTTACAGAGAAGAAGCACACACCCCTGTACTACAACCCCACGTACACAGGGCAGGAGGAGGGGCCCCCAAGGCTGGAGACCTGGAGCCCCTACAGGGCGGCAGACGAGGTAGCCCTCATCTCCCTCCCCCAAACACAGGTAAGCACTGTATGCTGATAATTTGGTTTGGTGGATTTTGGATTTGGTTTGGACAAGAAATAATAAAGTTCACATTTATTTTTAAATATTTTTAATAGTTTGAAGAATTCCTAAAAAATGAAGAAAATAAATTTTAGTCAGTATTAGGTGGATTGCATTGTATACAGTCTGTGGCAACTATAACGCCCAAAAAGTGCCTTCCCTGATGAAATGTGATGTTTTATGTATATCTGTGGCAGTGTACAGAGTTATGATTGAACAGGCACTCGAGGGCACTGGAATACAAAGGAAATTATTCATGTTTGTTTACGATAGACAGTAGGTGTGAATGTGAAGATCTATGTTAAAAAAGTTGTCAGCAACCCATATTTGTCATAAGAGGAGACTAACAGGATCAGGTGGTAAGGCTGACAATACATGTCATCATATCCCAGTGGCAAAGATCAGTGATCATGTTGTTGATCACTGGATTGTCTGATCCAATTTTTGTATACTGACAGCCGTCATATTTCTGGAATATTGCTGAGTGTTACATTTTACAAAAAGTAAGTGAGTGAGTTTTGTTTTATGCCACAATCAGTAATATTCCAGCTAGAAGGTGGTGTTCTGTAAATAATTGAGTCTGGACCATACAGTCAAGTGATCAACAGCATGAGTATCAATCTGTACAATTGGAAGCCAATGACATGTGTGGACCAAATCAGCGAGTCTGACCACCCAATCCTGTTGATCCTCTTTTACGACAAGAATAGTCACCTTTTATGGCAAGTATGGGTTGCTGAAGACCTGTTCTACCACGGACTTGCACAGGTCCATGAGACAACAAACTAGCAAAGACATCAGATGATGAAGTAAAAGATCCCACTCGTTAATTGTAATTTCCTGTTGCAGACTGTGATTGACAAGACACCGACACAGGAGCGTCTTCAGACAACCACCTTCAGCGAGTCGTACCCAACCAGCATGCGTGACAGCTACTATGCCACAGAACCAGCCAAGCCTATTGTGATCAGAACTAAAGACTTAGACCCTGACCCCAAGGGTAACACAAACTCAAAACCCTCCCACCCAAAGCATCAAACTGTTAATGGCATCGGAACAGGGACGAGCAAGTCGGGACTGCCCAATGGAGACACCAGCTACCCTGGCATGACAGGCTATGAGGACATACCATTGCATTCTTTTGGGAGTAAATCTCAAACACAGGACTCTTTGAAAGAAAACGGTGGCCTCAATGGTGGCCCACACAAGGGACCCACAAAAACCTGGGCCGGTCAAGATGAGTTGGATGTTGTGTCCAGTCTGGAGCCTGGAGCCTCCCCACGACCTTTCATTCGGTCACTTCGTGAAGAGCTGGAACATTTATCCACAAAAATTGGTGAACCAGGAAAGACAGATTCACATGCAAATGCACTGGCATAGCATTAGCATGTTGTGATTTATGTGGATATGCTACAGGATGGACTGATTACAGTTCTGTTTACAGACTGATTCAGGATGGACTGTGGTAAACTGGTTCTGTGGAATTCATCATTTCATCGTTGAATGAATCCCAACAGGTTGTTGTGATTATCCCGTTGTTTAAGAAGGGAGTGTTTTTATAAATTGTTATGATTCTTACCAAGATTTTAATGTTGGATCTTACAAGACTTATACAAATGGAAAAGTTTGTTTATAATCTTATATATAAATTCTTATGAGCATTTAGCAGTTTTCATGCTATAGTAACTATACCATGACTGTTTAGTTTTCTCATGGGAAGCATTTGATCTATTTTAGTACTCACAGATTCTCATTATCACAGTGTTTTTTGATGACTCAGAACTGGTTTATAATGCTGCAGGATTAATTTTCAGCAAACATGACATGAATGAATTCGGTGCCAATTAATGTTATTTGAATGACTTTGGGTGATGTATATGTTGTCTTCAAAAGAAACGCAGAAACTCTGCCTCTACCTTTTTTGAAAAATGACGGAATTCTGGGTAATTCTCAGATTCAAACCACACTGTCATAGATTTCCTGCTTGGCTAAGGGACAGCAAATCTTAGAGGTCAAATCCTTATAGTAATTAGCCCCCTCTGATTGTTTATGGAGACAGACACACCAGATGTACTGGGAATACGTACCAAAGCTAGTACACTTAGTACTATTGTATTGTTTTCATGCATGTAAATTATGCCATCAGAATAAATGTAGAAAGATATTTATATTTTTGTGCAAGGGTTGTATTGTTCAACTGAGAACACACAGACTCTTTGACAGTATGTAGACATTGAATCACCTCATCATGATCACTGAATATGAACATTCCAGAAATTTGGATGGTGCCGTTACGTAAGTTTGTGAATGTGAACTACCAGAATAGCATGATACCATTTGAGTGGATGGTAAGAAAAGAAAGAGCTATTACTTTATTTAATTTTTATCATGTTCATATTTGTGCACGCATAGTTTTCATTTAGTGATGAAAGTGAGCGACTATGCCTGTTATTAGTGACTAACAGGATTAGGTTGTCAGGCTCACTGACTTGGTCGACACATGTCATCACAGATCTATGCTCATGCTGTTGATCACTTGATTGTCCCAAACTCGATTATTTACAGACCACTGCCATGTAGCTCAAATATTTGCTGAGTGTGGCGTTAAACTAACCCCACTCACTCACTGAAAGTGAGCATGAATCTTGATACAACCTTAACAAGCCCATAGTTTAAAATCAACTTTTTATATGGAGCACAAGGTTAATTGCGAAATGAAAACATATCCAGAATGTTGCGTCCTTGTATTTTGAAGAATTGTGTTAATGTTTCAGTGAAATTGAAAATCAGGTCCACCTTTTGTGCAAGAGGTAGAGTTAGGATTTTATACAAATGCAGTTCTCAAATTAAACAAAAATCCATGAAAACTGACGTCATAAAGGAGTGTAGGAGGAGTGTCATGTCGGGCAGTGTATGGTGCTTAGATTCTCAAGAAACGAAGACCCAGTGCTGACTCCCCACATGAGTACAACGTGTGAAGTCCGTTTCTGGTAGCCTCGCTATGATATTGCTGGAATATTGATAAACGCAGAGTAAAACTGAACTAAAGAAACCAAACCTGAGCCTAAAGGGTCTTCCTAGAGCTGTCTAGAGCAGAGATCTGATTCTGTAGTGCTAGTTGCAGTATGTATGTAATATTGCAGCTTCTTGTGTGTTTGTTGTTGAAAAGACAAAGAAAGTGTTATCGGAATGATATGTCCCCTGTTTAATCACACTGTAACAAGCCCGATTGTATCTCAGACATTTTTATTTCTAGGTTGATGTCTTATGTTTAAGTTAAAGCTATTTTTATTAAGTTAGTGACATGTTTTACACTTGTTCATGCAATATTCAAGAATCTCAAGGTCTCATTCTGAAAATTCTGTTTTTCATTCTTTGTCCAACATAAAAGCAACTACATATGTGATAGGTTAACCTGATAATGAGCAGTAGTCATTGTATGTTGTGATCTTTAGGGTCAATTGTTAGAGGTACCTATTTGGGTTTCTCTTAAACCATGAAAATTTGCATATCAATATTATTATCTTTAAATATGATATATATTACATAGCCATATTTGTTTCACCTGAATCATTCCCTATCCCAATATTCAGTTGTTTTTCTGTTTCTGACCCAGACTCATTTTTCAAGAACCCTTGTAAATCCCTTCTCCCCAAACAACCTAAAGGACAGCCCACGTCTGGGACTGTTTATATGTGTTTCTGTTGGTTCACTTTGACAAAAATGTGCTTATGGCTTTCAATGCAGGTGATATGAGATTAAATAGGAAAGTGGGTTTGGGTTGGGAGACCACACATTTTGCCCTATATTCTAGAAACACCACCAGGTCTTTCATGATTGTGTATTGTGTTTTATCGTATGTCTCCTTTCTTTGTTTATTGCTAGTCATGACTTGCTGTGCTTATCAGATATCTCTGACTTGTGCTGTTTATCTCCTAATTGTGCTTACCATGCCTGCTGTGTATGCCTGTTTAATCACCAAGATTTTGTTCCAGGTTAGTGAATGCTCATCTCCAATGATCCAGGGTACAATATCCCCATTATGTTGTAATAAGTACCCTGGTCCCATCTGCTAGTAGGTGCTAGGGTAGCCTTAAAATTAAAACACTCACTTGCCATGCCGAAGATCTGGTTTCCATTCCCCACATGTGTACAATGTTTGAAGTCCATTTCTGGTGTCCACGTGCCATGATATTGCTGGAATATTGCTGAAAGCAGCATAAATCCAAAACTTGCTCGCTTACTCAGCTGTCTGATAGTACAGTTTTCGTTTGAGTTTTGTCGAACTAGCATGATGAACTTACCATCCATTAAAATTATGCAGTTCTTCTTCAATTACAACAAGCGGTGATATCACCAGTACGTAATCTGTCAAGTGATATTCTGACTCAAAAACATCACTTGGTAGATCAACTTCTTTGGCTTCAAACTCATGTTATTCATGATGCTCGAGTAGGTGAAGCCTTGACAAATACTGTGATGTTTTTGGAGGTGTACAAGGCATGTATACGAAAATCTGAAAATTTCAGTATTCAGGATTATTTGTAGCAAAGTTCTGAATGCGAAATAAGAGCTATGTTTGTTTTCTGTTTGAAATGTCATTAAAAAGCCTATTTGGTACAACATGACTTCAGCACCTGGCAAAGGCAGATAACTCTGAAGTAGTGAGGTCATGTTGTTACTTGAAAAAAAGAAGTATTTTAGGTATTTCAGTTAATGTTACTTCAGTTTATCTGCCACAATTGCTGTTGATGATATATGACTGTTAGAGAGAGTGGTTTCATTCATATATTAGATATAAGCTGCATGTACCAGACTTGTCTGAAGACCATTAAGGTTATGTTTGACATTCAAGGAAATGAAAATCACAGTATGTTTGCTCAAGCCAATACTGAAAGATTTGTGTCTTTGCTTAATAAAACCTTCAGATGTAAGCTGCCAGATCTATTTCAGCAGTGTTGACTGTGATAATCTGTTCAAACACAATGAAATGTTTGTTACTTGAGGGTAACCCATATCTTTTAATGTTAAAGGGTTTTATCATCAAATTTGTGAAATTTCTTCCATTTTCAATTCATCCGCATCTGAATGATATGTTTATATCAAAACATTGTACAGTGATGTACTTAACTGCTTATTATTATTTGTTCATAGTGTTTAGCTGATAAGCTGGATTCGTTATTAGTGATGTTCTTCAGGAACATGGCAGTGTTTCATTTTATATGGAATAAAGTATCCAAAGGACAGTGATTAATAAGGGCCCTTATTGCGTAATAGGATCTGCAAATTTCAGAACTGACAAACCATTTTAAGATTACATTGTATTATGAAATTTATTAGATGTGGTTACAGGAATGTGTAGTTAGCTTTGTTCAATACATGCAATGTTTATGACAAAGGTAACTGCGTAGGTAAAAATAAAGTATGTTTCTAGAGTAATTACAGGTGTTTTATGAAGCATTTTATATGCTCTAGTATAGATATATATATGTATGGGCATGTCACTGACCGCAGACGATTTTAATAGAATTTGTTCAACAAAGGGAAGTAAAAATTTCATTTGAGATCCGTCTTGCTCATGCTTGATATTACACTCATTGTAGTTGTATTGTCGAGCCATATCAGGTATATAAAAAAAATCAAAAATAAGAAAGAAAAGAATATACTTTGATTATGTGTGATTTGTTTTATTATACAAACTTAATCTGTCAAGTGAAATTCCACTATTTCAAAATTTGAAAATTCTGTTTGGAACCAGACCCTTGTACCTCATTGTCCTTTAGGACATTGACCTTATGCACTCAATTTCAATATGAGTATTATTGACATTTACCTCTTGTTTAAAGCTCATCACACATCATGTATATCAAATATATCCCTGGGGAAGAGTTGCATATCAGCTGTTTATATCATACTTTGTTATTGCATAACATCATGGGAACTGGTATTTGATAAATCAACAAGGCTTGTACAGATATAGAGCTGAGAGTGTTTGTACATAGACATTGTAACACACCACACTGTATTATACAATATATTTTGTAATGTAACTGATAATAAAATACAGATCATTATAATGTGTTGTTTGTTCAGGGTGAGTAAGGGGTGGTGTCTAGCCTAGTTGTAAAGCATTTGCTGGTTATGTGAGACACCATGGTCGGTTTCCAACATGGGCACATTGTGTGTACCACCTTGTTATTGATGGAGTATTGCTGAACTCGATGTAAGACCTATTTGAGCTACCAGACACACCTAACACAATAGACATTCTACTTCAAGTAAGCTTAAACCGCCATAGCTTGTGAAGAAGCCACCCAGACAGATACTCTTGACGACCAGTGTTGCCCACAATCGCCAGCACCATCGAGGAAAAACCTCCCACCTCTTATCCAACATGCACGCACGCACGCACGCACGCACGCACGCACGCACACGTACTTGTCGATCGCAACCCGTGAAGGTCCTGGGGGAGAACAGACCTTCAGCAACCCATTCTTGCCAAAAAAGGCGACTATGCTTGTCGTAAGAGGCGACTAACGAGATCGGGTGGTCAGGCTCGCTGACTTGGTTGACCCATGTCATCGGTTCCCAATTGCGCAGATCGATGCTCATGTTGTTGATCACTGGATAGTCTTATTTACAGACCGCCGCCATATGGCTGGGGTATTGCTGAGTGCGGCGTAAAACGTAACTCACTCACTCACTTGATGATCGCCAGTAAATAATACAGAATTTGTTTACAGAACGCATGTCGTACGTAAGATACGGGATTGGGTGGTCAGACACGTTCACTTTGTTGATGCATGTAATCGTATTCCATATCCGCAGATCGATGCTCATGACGTCAGTCACTGGACTGTCTGGTCCAGACACAATTATTTGATACCGCAGTTGTAGCGGGAATATTCCTGACTGCGGCAGTAAACAACAAACTGAAATATCTTGAACGATGAATGGATCTCCTGACGATCAGACGGCATTGCATAGGTTCTATTAATAATTCAACATCGCAGGCACAGCTACCTCAGTGACTTATAGTATCCTACCCGTATGTAGGCTTAGTCATCTGTCTGTCAATGAAATGAGAGGCTAAACATAGGTACAACAGATGGATATTGTGCCATACATGGAAAGTACGTCACAGAAAGTGTCTTTATACGCACTATCGGTTTAACAATCAAACATTACGTGGTTCTGTTTATATCCTAACATATTCCGAGTCACCCGACGGCCTCTGCTACCGCCACGTGTACCATGGACTTTATTTAAAGGGGACTCCATCGGCTTCTGCACCACATTAGAACCAACACTGAACTTGAAAGACTACCGCGTTTACAGGGTAAGCTGATTTATGTTGTCTCTGAGTGAGTTTATTTTTACGCCGCTTTTAGCAACATTCCAGCAATATCACGGCGGGAGACACCAGAAATGAGTTTCATGCATTGTTTCCGTGCAGAGAATCGAACCCAAACCATCGGTATGACGAGCGAAAGCTTTAACCTCTAGGCTACTTCACTTCCCTGATTTCTATAAGAGTTGCTAAAATGGGAGAAGTAAATGTTGTAAAACACTTATCAAGATTATTAGTGGATGAGGTGGACTGCTTCTGTTCGTGTTCCTGCTGCCTCTGTTGTTTCTAGAAGACATATCTTAACCACCAAGGCTAGGGAGTAACACATCTAACGAGGGTGAACTGTTAACTGTAATTCTTGATACACTTGATGTTAGGGTATCGACTCCTTGAACGCCCACAGATGTATGAGCTGTGCTCCGTTTCTCGTACCCGGATTTTATACATGCTCGAGGGCCGAATCCTGGATTTAATTTGGTATTGTCAGTACCATAATTACATAACCATACTTGGAGGTCAAGATTTCAAAAAGAAGCATAGATATCCTAATTGAATCTGTTTATAACTTTCAGTAACTCATTGTGTTTTGTTTATATCATATCACAGGATGGCCAGCTCGGTAACCGATCTTGATGAACTCCTTAAACAATGGGCGTGGAAAATATACACACGAACGAAAAATGCCGTGAATATCGACAATGCACAGCTCGATGTGGTTTGGAATAAGGTCCGTTTCCTTTCCGCCCAGCCAACCTTTTCGAAGCAGAAAAAATCAAGTGTTCCTCAATCTCAGATCGTGTTCAGTTCGACATTCGACAATGAGACTGGCCAATATCAACTGCACAACTTCCAGACTCAACGTTCCACGATTGCGACAGTGACAACGACGATGTCCAAAGGCTTCACACGAGGAGTCAATGCAGGAATCAAGCTTCCGGTTCCACCGGAAGTGCTTACTTCCACAGCCGGGTTCGGCAACGAAGTCACTATTGAATGCGAGGATGAAAATACGACACAGAATTCTCTCTCCTGGGCTGTCAACACGACTGTCAAGGCACCGAAGGAAATGAGAACTATTGCAGAGCTTGAAATCCTTGAAGAAGAGTTCAAATGCAGCTTCAAGATGAATGTATCTTTCCAAGGGATGGTGAAAGTGAAGATCACAGAATTACCATCTGGAAACATTCTGATCGTGCAAAATGATATCGCCCAGATTCTACGCGACATTAATGCCATACTACCAGACTGTGTGGAGAAAACGTCCAAGAAAGTGGTTTGGCCAGTCATTGGGAAAGTTCGGTTCCGGTATGGTGTTTCTCAAAAGATCCGGGTGTATCAGGAAGACTTACCAGACGATGATGATGACAATGATTATGACGACTATCAATTTAACTGAAAGATGTCTTCACGTCTTAGTTCATTCATGATTTGTGATGCGTACGTGGAATGATGAACTGACTGCTATAAGACTGCATATAAAAACCCATATAAAGTGGCAATATCCGAACGGGATTGATTGGTAGACTGATAAGCCTGTGTGTTTATAGATACGTAACCGATAGATAACCATAGGTTTCAGTGAAATTTTCCGAAGTACCCATGACCAGACTGTTGCTGTGACTTTTCAACAAACCATCATCCGTGCCACGACGGTTCACATCATCGTGGCGATGTGGTAGGTTCGACCTTCCCGACAAAAGAATCCCAAAACGTTTGTTAAATTTACGAACTTCTGGTCCCACTTGATATACCGACGTTTATGGTAAATTCGACAAAAGAGAAATAACACTGACTTGTAAGCGAGAAGCTGAAAAAAACTGTTGGTCATCTGTATATATCACGTGTTGTAATTTACCACTCGGAAATTATAAACTACAAGTTTATGTATATGTGAAAAATTAGGAAATATTAATTTTATGAATATGTCCAAGCGTGCAAATGAGTGCATATTTTGCTAAATTGAGAATGTTGCACCCTACATATAGAACTGACTTAGAATGTAGGAAAACATCGACAGTGTATATTCGAATATAAATTTCAATTTACAGTTGTAAAAATTGCATAAATTGTAAATATATTCACATCAGTATAATATGTAATCTGAATAAATTCGTTCACGGATGTCCGTTTAGCTCCTGCTGTATTTCTCCGTCTATATAGGACCGAACTCTCCAATTCCCTGATAAATATTCCAAATTACTTCATAAGACTATCATGACTTTTCTTCCAGACAGCTTACGCGTCATTATGTCACAGATCTATAGATAATTCATTTAACGTAAAAAAAAACCCGTCACGGTCATTGTGAACTTTGCGGGACTTAAGCTTGGTCCAATGGTCACAGTGTTCGCTCGACACGCTAAAGATCCAGATTCGATTCTCTACAATTGTACAAAGTATCAAGACAGTAACCATCATGTGACTGTGAAAGATTCTTCGCAACGGTATAAAACTGTCATTCGATTTCTGTGGAGGTCTTGCACATCGATGGTCATTTCCACTTGGACTCAACACAGCTGTTTGTCTTTACCTCAACACCATACATGAAACAGCATTTATACACGCTTACAACAAAGTATCCGATATTTCCAATTCGTATTTTTTTTTGCACTCGAGTGAGTGACTTTAGTCACTTTAGTCACCGATTGAGTGACCTTAGTCACTTTAGTCACCTTTTAGCAATATCACGGCGGGGGATACCACAAATGGGCTTCGCATGTTGTACCCATATGGGGAATCGAACCTGGGTCTTAGACGTGACGAGCGAACGCTTTAACCGCTTGGCTATCCCACCACCCATATATTACTCGAACTGCGACCAACGAACTACGGTGATCTAACAGCAGAATTTGTGTTCCCTTTGAGTTCGTTACAGCTATAGTAAACGTCATATATCAGACCACAACCCCCTCGGCTGTATGGGAGGGGTGGTGGGTAGACTAGTGGTTAAAGCGTTCTCTCGTCACGCCGAAGACCCGGGTTCGATTCCCCAAATGGGTACAATATATGATGTTCCTTTCCGGTGTCCACCTCCCTGATATTGCTGGAATATTGCTGATAGAGACGTAAAACTAAACTCACTCACTCAGGTGTGTATGAGAGTGTCCATACAGATCACTCAGAAGCGTTAATCTCAGTTAACAGATATATGAGAACGTTGGTATATTTCAGCACTACTTGTCCTGCCCAACTCAATCAGTATCCTATATATATATAGGTACAGGTGTCATTACGTCAACGCTGTCATATCAGGTAATATCAGGTCATATCAGGGTGATGTGTAACTAAATATAGCTCTTATGAGTAATCCATACCAAGAAGTGGTCATTACGAAAGCCTCATGGTGACGCTTTTCGTGGCGAAATTCGCTTCTTCAATTATTTTGTCGGTACTTGGGTGTATTGTCTACAAATGATAAACATGTTCTCGTTGCTTCGAGTATTTTCTCATTACTTCTCGTTTCTGATTCATTAAAACATTTGTTTCTCCACTTCCTCTCCAGTTATTTCAGTGATTTTCTCCTTACTTCAATTAATGTCTCGGTGGTTTGAGAATTCTCTCATAAACGTTTTTTGAAGAAACCCGAAGTAAGAGGGAAATACTCGAATCAACTAAAATAATTGACGCAACAAGAAAACACTCGGCATAACAACGAAATAGCAAATATTCCCACTGTTGTCTGTAAACAGTCGCGTCTGAATCTAACAATCAAAAGAATGACATCAAGAGCACTGATCTAGGCAGTTGGGATACGCTGTCATGTCTTCGAGCCTGACCACCCGATCCCGTTAGTCACCTCTGAAGACAAGCAGATCGATGTTCACGCTGTTGATCACTGGATTGTCTGGTCCAGACTCGATTATTTACAGACCGCCGCCATATAGCTAGTCTGTCTCGCCGTCACTGAACCTCATCATTATCCCGTCATACAAGCCCTCTCTAAGTGCAAAGGCAAGTCTTCATTTCCTCAGATTCAGGGTCTGTTAACATCTGCAAGAAAACTAACTCACTTTTGTGGTCGGGTTACAAAGTAAACATATCTAACTGCCATGGCTGGCCGGACCAACATCCTCATCAGTGGTCTGGAATCTTGCCTCACATTTTCATCTGTCAACTCTTAATTAGCAAGCACAGGGGATGACACAAGCTAGAGTAGAGGCCTTGTGCACAGACAAATCAAGCTAATTGTTGGGGAAAGGGTACACCTGAACGTTATTTTTACAAACAAAGTATCGTTCATTCTTTACTTTGCATTGCTCTACACACAACTCCACTGTTCATGTGGTTAAGGTTTTGATTCAAACAAGGATTTTACGTTTTCTTCTTGTGTGGGATTATTGTATGCAACTCCGTTATGTTTTGATTATTAACATCCCTTTTTCTCTGATTGCTCAACAGTAAAATTTATGTCAACATAAGACAAGGGACGTAATTCCGCGCAGGTCGCATGTTCAACCCGACTGCTTTGATCAAGGCATTACTATCGACACTTTGTTCAAATGCCAGGATTTGTTTTAGAAACAGATATCGTTTGTTGTTTCTTAGCACACTAAACACAGTTAATATGAGTTGGTATCAGGTCTTACCTGAAGGAAAATGAAATGTGTTTCCTAACTAGGAGTTGTAAATCTTTGATATTTGAAAGTGCACCCTTTGTATATAAATAACTTCACAAAAACAAACAAAGCAACAATAAGCTGTTGTGTTCCAACTCATGAAGAACGAGTAAGTTGGTTTGGTCTTACGCTGCAATACTCCACCAATATTACGATGATCTGTAAATAATGCGATCCGGGCCAGATAATCCAGTAATTAAACGCATGGGCGTATATCTCTTCGCATATTATACAAATTGAAACTTTAGAATTGGAGACAACTTCACATTCCAAAACAATTTTGATAGTGTTCCAGATAGATCCTTGGCCATCTAGTCTCCACGTGACATTGTGGACTGCAAGTTTCCAAACTGTTAGGCAGTAGGGGAACATTGGTTGGGCCACATGAGGTGATGACAACAGGGAGAAAGGACAGGGCCAACAAATATGCCTGTCACTTATACTGTTATATGATTGTTGTATGATGTGACTTCTAATTGGCAATGACCCCAGCACGGGTAGCCCCAATGCAGATGTTCTTAGTCTCTGAATCTCTGGTCTCCCCGTAGTTCCTTGTCGGTTTATATGGGTTAGTGTGTTACTGTCAGAGACGAAGCATTAGTCTATCATATAGCTGTAATATTGCTCAAACTAAACTCACTCACACACCGTCCACTACTTTTCTAAAGATACTTGTCCTTGTTTTCTGTGAATCTCTGTTACTTATGGAGATTTGCCACAACCTGTCGCACTCTCAGAGATACAGATATCAGTTTGCACATACAGACACAGACAGACAGACACAGACACACACATACACACACACACACACACACACACACACACACACACACATAAAGCAAACAAACAACAGCAAAACACAAACACACACACATAAAGCAAACAAACGGCAAAACAAACACAGACACACACACACATAAAGCAAACAAACAACAACAGCAAAACACACACACACACACACACACACACACACACACACACACACTAAACCTTGAATATGTTATCGTTTATCATTCTTCTCTGGCCCCTGCAGTAGATAGTGCCTGTGTGATCTCAAGCGAAGTGATGGTTTGTTGTGAGAGTGTAAGGCAAACCTGATGTGTATCAGTCAAGCCTTAAAGGTCTTCCCAGAGCAGTCAACAGCAGAGATCCGATTCCGTGGTGCTAGTTGCAGTATGTATGTAATGTTGCAGCTTCTTGTGTGTTTGCCGTTGAAAGTGACAAAGAAAGTGTTATCGGGATTATGCGTACTCTGTTTAATCAGTCTATAACAAGTCAGATTGTTTCACATACATTTCAAGTTCTTGGTTGATGGCTTGTGTTTAAGATAAAGCTGTTTTATTAAGTTAGGGACATGTTTTATAATTGTTCATGCAATAATCAAGAATCTCAAGGTCTCATGTCTGTGTAGTGAATAAGTCTTTCCAGAAGACTATAATGGGACCAACTTCTGATGTGAGTCCATTCCGGAGAATTGTGTTTTTCATTGTTTGTCCAACATAAAGCAACCACATGTGTGATAATTTCACCTGATAATGATCAGTAGTCTTCTTATATTGTGATCCTTAGAGTCAAATATTAGAAGTACCTATGTACCCTTTTTGGAAATCATGAAAAAATGGATATCAATATTATTATCTTGAATTATATATATTACGCAGAGATATTTGTTTCACGCGAATCATCCCCTATTCCCATATTCAGTTTGTACACCACAGAACCGCAAGAACAGCCCATGTGCAGAACGCCTGTTTAATCACCAAGATTGTGTTCCAGGTTAGTGAATGCTCATCTCCAATGATCCATGGTACAATATCCCCATTATGTTGTAATAAGTACCCTGGTCCCATCTGCTAGTAGGTGCTGGGATAGCCTTAAAGTTAAAGAATTCACTTGTCATGCTGAAGATTTGGTTTCCATTCCCCGCATGTGTACAATGTTTGAAGTCCATTTCTGGTGTCCATCCGCCATGACATTGCTGGAATATTGCTAAAAGCGGTGTAAAGCCCAAACTCACTCACTCAATCACTCAACCGTCTGAAAGTACGGTTTTCGTTTCAGTTTTCTTGAACTTGCATGATGCTTAAACTTACCATCCATTAAAATTACGCAGTTCTTCTTCAGTTACAACAAGCGGTGATATCACCAGTACTTAATCTGTCAAGTGAAATTCTGGCTCAAATACATCACTTGGTAGGCCAACTTTTTTGGCTTCAAACTCATTACTACAAATACTCCAATTACTCGACCAATTTTTTCTTCCAAAGACCAGACACTTTGAATGGTTAATTCCATGGGTATGAGTGAGAACTTCTGTGTTCTGTTAGTGGTTAGCAAGGTGGGGGATTGTGACATTACTTCTGGAACAAAGCTCTGTTAGTGAATGGGTTTTCACCATCATGAAATGGAGACAGGTAACTCATGGATGTTGAATGTCATCAATAATTGATATCTGCCCTCCAAATATTGTTTGATGGAATGGCATTATTGAGATATCGTGTATTTGTGTAAATGTAAATGTAACACAAGTGGCACATGTGATGAACCTTGGAAGAATTTGGCTTTCAGTTCTGTCCAAAGACTTGCTTTATCAGTGTAATGAGTGCTAATATCATTATTCACAATCATATTCATTTACATCATAAATCTGAATGAGCCTTGACTGCAATCAAATTTGCTAGGTCTGAACACCAGTTTAGTGTTGGTCCTTCTTTGATGTGATGTACCATCCCAGCAGAATGCATATCAGTGTTTAAATTCCAAATGGTTCTGTCAAACTTTGATGACTCATGTTATTCAAGATGCTCAAGTAGATGAAGCCTTGACAAATACTGTGATGTGTTTGGAGGTGTACAAGGCATGTATACGAAAATCTGAACATTTCAGTATTCAGAATTATTTGTAGCAAAGTTCCGAATGAGAAATAGGAGCTAGTTTTTTCTGTTTGAAAAGTCATTAAAAAGAAGCTAGTTTGGTACAACGTATAATTTAGCACCTGACAAGATAACTCTCAGGTAGTGAGGTCATGAGGCTACTTGCGAAAAAAGAAGTATTTTTGGTCTTCAATTAATTTTGCTCCTGTGTATCTTCCTCATTTGGTGATGATGATGTGTGATGTCTGATTTGTTCAATTTGGCTAGTAATAAGTTTTCCAGTCATAATGTGTTTACTTATTGCATCACACCGTACCATCACATGAACGGGGTCTGAATCTTAAATAGATTTACAAAGACCTTCATTTTGACTGTTAGAGTGACTGCTTTCATTCATAAGACTAGATACAATATAAGTTGCATGTACCAGACTAGGCTGATGACCATAAAGGTTTTGTTTGACATTTTCAAGGAAATGATAATCTTTGCTCAAGCCAATACTGAATGAACTGTTTCTTTGCTTAATAAAACCTTCTGATGTAAGTTGCCAGATCTGTTTCAGCAGTGTTGACTGTGATAATGTTCAAACACAATGAAACGTTACTTGGGGATAACTTTTAATGTTAATGAGTTTTATCTTCAAGTTTGTTAAATTTCTTCCATTTTCAATCCATTCTCATTTGAATGATATGTTTATATAAAAATATTGTACAGTTGTGTACTTAATTGCTAATTATTATTATCTAATTGTTCATGGTGTTTTGCTGATGAAGCTTGATACGTTATTGGTGATGTTCTTCAGAAACATGGCAATGTTTCATTTTATATAGAATAAAGTATCCAAAGAACAGTGATTAATATGGTCCCTTATTGTGTAACGGGATCTTCAGATTTCAGAACTGACAAACCATTTTAAGGTTATTATGAAATTTATTAGATGTGGTTACAGGAATGTGAAGTCGACTTCAATACATGCAATGTTTATGACAAAGGTAACTGCATAGGTCATGAATAAAGGTCACATGCGACCAAAACATCAAAAATAATTAACACACAGTTATAACTTGTTCATGATATGTAAAATGCGTTGGTGATTGTGAAAAGAGAAATAAACAAAATTATAAGCGTATAATCGCAAAGCAAAAGTGCAATATTTTGTACTTGGGTTTACCTCACTCGAAACGAAGCAGCCACAGTACCGAACCAAGTCAGGAACAGTGGATGTGCACTCATGTGTAACGACGCCTTGTCATTGGTGACTGGTTCATTTGCCGATACGCTTAGCCGGCTCTTTGTTTATGGCGTATAAGCCCAATAGGTGTTAATTTCAAATTGCAAATGGTCAGTAATTGAAGTTGTTCATTGCATATCGTCATTGGCAGACAGGCAGGCAGACATATGTGCCATTAAACCAGACATAGAGTTTTCTCTGTGACAGAGTGTAACGAGTAGATCATTTACTTGTTTATGTACACAACCAAGATTAGATTACTGCTCACGACCTCATACTCCGGGCAGACATACTGTTTCAAGCTCCGCGAACCTACTCACTACGCATGCGTTTTGGGCGCAGCGCAGCATAGCTGTTGAAACCACTTTTGAACATTAGTGAATCGCTTGAACTCCGATTTCGGAGGCTTTTTTATCGAGTTTTTTTTCAACTTTATAGGTTGAATTGGAATTTTTGATGATTTTTTTTCGGAAACTGCATACCGAAAGGTATCAAAATCTGCAAAGTTGTGTTTTACGTTGCAGGTGACTTTTAAATATGTTTCAAAAATGATTATTAGTGTTTTTTATGAAGCGTTTCTTACATGCTTGTATATACAGTGGTATGGGCATGTCATTGACCCCAGGCTAATTTACTATAAAACAGTAACAGAAAGTAACAATTTCATTTGGGATCCGACTTTCTCATACTTGATGTTTCACTCACTGTAATCAAATTGTCAAGAGTAAAAAGTTTTAAAATATGGAAGAAAAGAATATGCTTTGATCAAGTCTGATCTTTTCTGTTATACAAACTTACCTCTATTTAAAAACTTGAAACATCCTTATTCCTCAATGGCTTTGTCTCACTATGAGGACATTAACATTATGCATTCAATTTAAATATGAGTGTTATTGACAATTACCTCCATGGGGAAGAGTTGCACATGAACTGTGTATATCATACTTTGTTACTGCATAACATCATGGGAATTGGAAGACACGCACGCACGCATGCACACACGCACGTACGCACGTACACACACCGAACAAGTAACGCTCATCATTCACAAAGTTGACGATCGCCAGAAACTAATGTACAATTTGCTTTCAGCAACTGACTTAGATACGGCGAATGGGGTTGGGTGGTCAGACACGCTGACTTGGTTGATGCATGTAATCGTATTTCATCTCCGTAGATCGATGCTCATGACGTCTGTCACTGGACAGTCTGGTCCAGACACAATTATGTAATACCGCGGTTGCAGCGGGAATGTTATTGACGGCAGCAGTAAACAACAAACGGAAATATCCTGAACTATGAATCGATCTCCTAACGATCAGACGACATAGCGTAGGTTCTATTAATAATTCAACATCGCAGACACAGCACCCTCAGCAACTTTTAACATCCTACCCTAAGTTGAAACTCAAGCGCTTAGTCATCTGTCTGTTAATAAAATGAAAGGTACGGAAGACTAGTAGGGTCACGGTGAAAATTGTTTTGGGGTGTCACTATGTCCTACGTAGAACCTAATATCTCCTACCTAGGACTTACTGTCTCCTACGTAACGTTTATTAAGTCTTACGTAGTTCAAGGTATTAAGCCCTACATGATAGTAGACTCTAATGGTAAATATAACACATAACACATTACACAGTCCTACGTAGGACTTACTATCTCTTAGCAGATACTAAATCCTACGTAGTAGATACTAGTAAGTCCTACTTATGTGATACTATGCCATACGTAGGAGATAGTCTTATGTAGGAGATATTAAGTCCTACGTAGTAGATAGTAAGTCCTAAGGGATACGAAATCGTACGTAGGACTTACTATCTCCTACGTACGAGATACCAAGTCCTACGTAAGAGAGAGTAAGTCGTACGTAGGACTTCATAATAATAACCCCTACGTGGGGGTTCTTAAGTACTAAGTCCTACGTAAGACAAGCTATGTGGTAAGTCCTACGTAGGAGATCCTATGACCTACGTAGGAGATAGTATGTCTCACGTAGGAGATAATGAGACTAAAAACTCTTTCACAATGGCCCTAATACGCTTCCGTAGAAAGGCTATACATAGGTACAACGGATGGACAGGCCTGGTAACACATGGAAAGTACGTCACAGAAAGCTTTGTCATACCCATTAAAGGTTAAACAATGATGCATTACGTGGTTCTGTTTATATCCATACATACTCCGAGTCACCCGGCCGCCACGTGTACCATAGATATTCTATACAAGGGACTCCATCGGCTACTGCACCACTTGGGAACCAACACTGAACTTGAAATCACTTTCAAGACTAACGCCTTTTCATGGTAAGTTGATTTGTATTGTCTGTGAGTGGGTTTAGTTTTACATCACTTTTAGCAACATTCCAGCAATATCACGGCGGGGAACCCCAGTAATGAGTTTCACGCATTGTTTTCATGTGGGGAATCGAACCCGAACGAGCGAAAGCTTTAACCACTAGGCTACTCCACTACCCTGATTTTCTATAAGAGTTGATGAACTGAGTGAAGTAAATATCGTAAGATAGTTTTGGGGTGGGCTGGACTGCTTCTGTTCGTGTTCCTGCTGCCTCTGTTGTTTCTAGAAGACATATCTTAACCACCAAGGCTAGGGAGTAACACATCTAACGAGGGTGAACTGTCACTGTAAATCACATCAAGCCTGATGTTAGGGTATCGACGCCTTGAACGCCCACAGATGTATGAGCTGCGCTCCGTCCGTGTACCCGGAATTTATACACGATCGAGGGCGCGAATCCTGGATTTTATTTGGTATTGTCAGTACCATAATTACATAACCATACTTGGAGGGCACGATTTCAAAAAGAAGCATAGATATCCTAATTGAATCTATTTATAACTTTCAGTGCCTCATCACAGGATGGCTTGCTCGGTTACCGATCTTGATGAACTCCTTAAACAATGGGCGTGGAATGTATACACACGAACGAAAAATGCCGTGACTATCGACAATGCACAGTTCGAAGTTGTTTGGAACAAAGTCCGTTTCCTCTCCGCCCAGCCAACCTTTGAGATGCAGAAAAAATCAAGTGTTCCTCAATCTCAGATCGTGTTCAGTTCGACATTCGACAATGAGACTGGCCAATATCAACTGCACAACTTCCAGACTCAACGTTCCACGATTGCGACAGTGACAACGACGATGTCCAAAGGCTTCACACGAGGAGTCAATGCAGGAATCAAGCTTCCGGTTCCACCGGAAGTGCTTACTTCCACAGCCGGGTTCGGCAACGAAGTCACTATTGAATGCGAGGATGAAAATACGACACAGAATTCCCTCTCCTGGGCTGTCAACACGACTGTCAAGGCACCGAAGGAAATGAGAACTATTGCAGAGCTTGAAATCCTTGAAGAAGAGTTCAAATGCAACTTCAAGATGAATGTATCTTTCCAAGGGATGGTGAAAGTGAAGATCACAGAATTACCATCTGAAAATGTTCTGATCGTACAAAATGATATCGCCCAGATTCTACACGACAGAGCCGTACTACCCGACTGTGTGGAGACAACACCTAAGAAAGTAGTTTGGCCAATCATTGGGAAGGTTCGGTTCCGGTATGGTGTTTCTCAAAAGATCCGGGTGTATCAAGAAGCACCTGGTGATGGTGATGCTTATGGTGATGCCTATGATGATGCCTATGGTGATGACTATGGTGATGACTATGGTCATGACTATGGCCATGACTACGATGACTGGTATCACTAAAAGACGTCTTCGCGCCGTAGTCCATACATACCCATTTGTTCATCTGCACGTGCAATGATGAACTGATCGCTATCAGACTAGAGTTATAGACCCTTTAAGTGGCAATATCCGAACCGGATTTACTGGTTAAACGACAAGTTTGTATGTATTCATCGACAATCATTACAGATAGATAAATGATAGATAAGTGTAGGTTTCAGGGTGATTTTGCGATGTACCCATGACCAGAGAGTTATTGAATCTTTTTAACATCCGTACCACGACTGTTTACATCATCATGACGAGGTTCAAAGTTCGACAATCCCGATTAAAATTATCTCCAAATTGTTTATTAAATTTGCAAACTTCTGGTCGCACTCGAAACGGTTCATTTGTGCCAAATGATTGTTTGAGGAAGAAGCTGAAAAATAAAACTATTGATCGTCTGTATCTTTTACATGTTGTATGTTACCCACTGGGTTTTGGAAACTTCATCTTCATGTATATGTGAAAAATTTGAAGGTATTATTCTTATGAATATTTCCAAACGTGCAAATGAGTGCATATTCTGTTTGAATGTGAATGCTGCACACTATGTACAGATCTGACCCCGAATTTAGAAAAGCCATCGACAGTGTATATTCGAATATAAATTTCAATTTAAAGTTGTACGATGTATTAGAATAAATTGTAAATGTATTCACATCAGTATAACATGTAATATGAATAATTTCGTTCACTGATGTCTGTTTAGTTCCTGCTGTATTTCTCCGTCCATGTAGGACCGAACTCTCCAGGTCCCTGATAAATATTGCGATTACTTCACTCGGTAGGCCTCTTATATTCAGTAATACGATGTCATTGTGTGTTAAATTATAACGCCATCATGACTTGGATTTTGCTTCCAGAGAGCTTACGCGTCGTGATGTCATAGATCCATAGATAGTTCATTCAGCGTGAAAAAAAACCGTTACGGTCAGGTCACAGTGAACTTTGCGGAACTTAACCTTGGTCCAATGGTTACAGTGTTCGCTCGACACGCCAAAGGCCCAGATTCGATTCTACACAATTGTACAAAGTATCAAGACAGTACCCAATGTCCCCACCCACCACGTGACAAGGAAGGATTCTTGACAGCAGTGTAAAATTATCATCATTCGATTTCTATGAAGGTCTTGCATATCGATAATCGTTTCCACTTGGACTCTTGTCTTTACCTTAACACCCTACATGAAACATCATTCATACACGCTTAAAACGAAGTAACAGATATATCGAATTAGTGTTTTTGTTGCGACCACTTGCTGAATATGTACTCGAGTCAGTGAGTTTAGTTTCACGCCGCTTTGAGCAATATCACGGCGGGGGATACCAGAAATGGGCTTCCTATATTGTACCCATGTGGGGAATCGAACGTGGTGAGCGAACGCTTTAACCACTTGGCTATCCCACCACCCATATATTACTCGAACTGCGACCAACGAACTACGGTGATCTAAGAATAGAATTTGTGTTCCCTTTGAGTTCGTTATAACTATAGTAAACGTTTTGTATATACGTTTTGTATATCCGACCACAACCCTCTCGGGTGTGTAGGAGGGGCGGTGGGTCGACTAGTGGTTAAAGCGTTCTCACGTCCAGCCGAAGACCGAAGTTCGATTCCCCATATGGGCACAATGTATAATGTCCCTTTTTGGTGTCCCCTTGCGTGATACTGCTACAGTGTTGCTGAAGGAGACGTCAAACTCACTCATGCAGGTGTGTATGAGAGTGTCCACACAGATCACTGAAAAGCGTTCATCTCAGTTAGCGCATATACATGAACGTTGATATGTTTCAGCACTACTTGTCCTGCCCAACTCAGATCAATACTTTGTTCGCAAAACGTATGTTATATATAGGTACAGGTGTCGTTACGTCAATGTCGTCATATTAGGTAATGCCGGTTGATGTGTAACTAAATATAGCTCTTATGAGTAATCCACTTTTCATGGCGAAATTTCTGGCTGCTTCGATTATTTTGTCGGTGCTTGCGTGTATTTCTTCGAAATTTTAAATATTTTCTCGTTGCTTCGAGTATTTTCTCATTAGATCTGTACTTCTTTTTCCTGTCAAAACCCCGAAAAATCTAGTATTTTGCATTGTTACTAATATTTTCTATTACTTTAGACTTCTTTCAAAAACCTCCAGTACTTTAACAATGTTTCAAGTATTTTCGCGTTTCTTACAATTTTCTTAAGAAACCTGAAGTAAGGGAAAATACTCGAAGCAACTAAAAATAACTGACACGGCGAGAAGATACTCGGAAATTCAACGAAATAGCAATATTTCCACTATGATCTGTAAACATTTGTGCCTGGATCAAGCAATCAAAAGAATGACATCAACAGCATTGATTAGTCAGTTGGGATACGCTGATATGTGTCGACCAAGTCGGCGAGCCTGACCACCTGATCCCGTTAGTTGGCTCTTACAACGATGAGTTCACACCGTCCATTGGGTTCCGGCTATCAGGTACATTATCATAGAGAAATTTGAATTTCGGACTTCCACAAAAATAGGTATACTATTGCTTCTTTCTTGATAACGAGCAAAGATAGAAACCGTCACCACGCTGAAATGGAATATGGGGAACTCTCCACGAACTCTCTGGTACATGGGGAACTCTCCACGCACTCACTGGTATATGGGGAACTCTCCACGCACTCACCGGTACATGGGGAACTCTCCACGCACTCAATGGTACATGGGGAACTCTCCACGCACTCACCGGTACATAGGGAACTCTCCACGCACTCACTGGTACATGGGGAACTCTGCACGCACTCTCTGGTACATGGGGGACTCTCCACGCACTCTCTGGTACATAGGGGAATACAGTATTGTTGAGACAAACTGCTGCATGTGACCGTAGAAACGTGTTTTCCAGCGCCGGTCAATGTTATCAGTGTATTGGTTTGTCATACACTGCAGGGCTGGTCACGTTTTCTTAACAGTTGGTGAAGGGGTTGATCATAATGATTTTCTTAAGATACGTGTCCTTGTTTACTGTGAGGTGTGAATCTCTGTTACTTTAAGAAGACTCGTCACAACCTGACATCATGATGGGCATGGCTCACAATGCTTTGACATCATGATGGGCATGGCTCACAATGCTTTGACATCATGATGGACATGACTCACAATGCTTTGACATCCTGATGGACATGGCTCACAATGCTTTGACATCATGATGGGCATGGCTCACAATGCTTTGACATCATGATGGACATGGCTCACAATGCTTTGACATCATGATGGACATGACTCACAATGCTTTGACATCATGATGGACATGGCTCACAATGCTTTGACATCATGATGGACATGGCTCACAATGCTTTGACATCATGATGGACATGACTCACAATGCTTTGACATCCTGATGGACATGGCTCACAATGCTTTGACATCATGATGGGCATGGCTCACAATGCTTTGACATCATGATGGACATGGCTCACAATGCTTTGACATCATGATGGACATGACTCACAATGCTTTGACATCATGATGGACATGGCTCACAATGCTTTGACATCATGATGGACATGGCTCACAATGCTTTGACATCATGATGGACATGGCTCACAATGCTTTGACATCCTGATGGACATGGCTCACAATGCTTTGACATCATGATGGGCATGACTCACAATGCTTTGACATCATGATGGGCATGACTCACAATGCTTTGACATCCTGATGGGCATGACTCACAATGCTTTGACATCATGAATGGGCATGGCTCACAATGCTTTGACATCATGATGGGCATGACTCACAATGCTTTGACATCATGATGGGCATGACTCACAATGCTTTGACATCCTGATGGGCATGACTCACAATGCTTTGACATCATGAATGGGCATGGCTCACAATGCTTTGACATCATGATGGACATGGCTCACAATGCTTTGACATCATGATGGGCATGACTCACAATGCTTTGACATCATGATGGGCATGACTCACAATGCTTTGACATCCTGATGGGCATGACTCACAATGCTTTGACATCATGAATGGGCATGGCTCACAATGCTTTGACATCATGATGGGCATGACTCACAATGCTTTGACATCCTGATGGACATGGCTCACAATGCTTTGACATCCTGATGGGCATGGCTCACAATGCTTTGACATCCTGATGGACATGGCTCACAATGCTTTGACATCATGATGGGCATGGCTCACAATGCTTTGACATCATGATGGACATGGCTCACAATGCTTTGACATCATGATGGACATGGCTCACAATGCTTTGACATCATGATGGGCATGACTCACAATGCTTTGACATCCTGATGGGCATGACTCACAATGCTTTGACATCATGATGGGCATGGCTCACAATGCTTTGACATCATGATGGGCATGACTCACAATGCTTTGACATCCTGATGGACATGGCTCACAATGCTTTGACATCCTGATGGGCATGGCTCACAATGCTTTGACATCCTGATGGACATGGCTCACAATGCTTTGACATCATGATGGGCATGGCTCACAATGCTTTGACATCATGATGGACATGGCTCACAATGCTGTGACATCATGATGGGCATGGCTCACAATGCTTTGACATCATGATGGGCATGGCTCACAATGCTTTGACAACATGATGGACATGGCTCACAATGCTTTGACATCATGATGGACATGGCTCACAATGCTTTGACATCATGATGGACATGGCTCACAATGCTTTGACATCATGATGGACATGGCTCACAATGCTTTGACATCATGATGGACATGGCTCACAATGCTTTGACATCCTGATGGGCATGACTCACAATGCTTTGACATCATGATGGACATGGCTCACAATGCTTTGACATCATGATGGACATGACTCACAATGCTTTGACATCATGATGGACATGGCTCACAATGCTTTGACATCATGATGGACATGGCTCACAATGCTTTGACATCATGATGGGCATGGCTCACAATGCTTTGACATCATGATGGGCATGACTCACAATGCTTTGACATCATGATGGACATGGCTCACAATGCTTTGACATCATGATGGGCATGGCTCACAATGCTTTGACATCATGATGGACATGGCTCACAATGCTTTGACATCATGATGGACATGGCTCACAATGCTTTGACATCATGATGGACATGGCTCACAATGCTTTGACATCATGATGGACATGGCTCACAATGCTTTGACATCATGATGGACATGGCTCACAATGCTTTGACATCATGATGGACATGGCTCACAATGCTATTGCGTTGTAATGTTGATTGCAGCAAAATGCCATGATATCAGTATGATGAGGACAACATACTTCTCACCTATCTCAACGATCCGAAACACAGTTTTGTGCTCTGGGGATAACAATTTCTTTCCAAAACGTCTGAATGAGTATGTATTATAAATGATTTCATTGATTAGAATGGAGAACCAAGCCATGTACTGGAAACCAGCCTCCCATACTGTACACTTGTAGAACCGGTATCAATGTCCACAGTCTCAATTTATGGGGGGTCGGGAAATATAAGTCTACCTAAACTGGTAACTCTGAATACGGCTCCCTGACTTGTAACATATAAAAGCGTATTTTTTCAGTTATAATACACGTTAAGATATTCCTATTTCTTCGATGAAATTCGTGACAATCGTCGCGTGATTTGATAACTCTTTGGAAACCTTGTGAACTTAAACCGAGGACTTAAAGGATTAATTGTCGTTACATATGAATTTCAATAACTGCTCTGCTTAGTTGTCGGCGTCTGAAATTCTGGAAATGTTAAAAATTAATATTGATTATCCCTTTTGCCCATTCAAAGGCTCGAATCGCGACGTGGCCGATGACCAAGTCTTATCTGGTTATACTACCCAAAAATATGTCGATTGTAAATCAGCTTCTTCAGATTTCCCCTGCATTTCAGAAACGTGAAGGTTACGGAACCTACAGAATATTCAAAGAATGATGTGATAGGCATCATGTACTAGCGGAGATCAGTACATCTGTACTCGTGGTGTCCAATGTCTGAAAACCTTTACTTTAGTTTAGTTTAATTTTGAAGGAATCATTATCAAAGCCGTTTTTAAGGACACCCCTATTTTAATCTTTCCAAAACATTATGTCCAGATATTCAAGGTGTCATTGTTTACAACATATTGTGAGCTGACGCAAGTGTGACCCTTCAGTATTTAGTTTGAACCCTAGGCATCTTGTATGAATAAGTTAAAACATGGGAATAAGTTCTGATTAAGTCATCTGAAAGGGGGTGTGCGGTGTTTCAACAAGAAGCTCTTTTCAGTGCAAATATGAAGGATGAGTCACCTTAACAAACGATTGTAGTTTCAAATTGCTTTTGTAAGCACTTTGATATCTAACTTTGCTATTAAAGGACTTCTGTCTTTCTCATATATACAGAATGTTTCTTCCATATTTTGTTTTCTGAAGTTTGTAAAGTTTCTGCAGTTTTTGCGTTCTTTGAGGGTAACGAAATATAAAGTGAACCAAATGGGGATCGTGGGGTTGTAACACAGCAAAACCAATTTGCATGAGGCTGACAGATAATATGAAGAATAACAGGCATAAAAGTAAACGTACTTGCATACTTTTCTGGGTGAGGCTACATACCGTTTGATCGCCCATCGCACATAGAGCAAACAAATATAACTCGGAAATATATCCCTCGTGGTTGTCAAAGGCAAAGGCCCGGCAGCAAGGCCTTTCATTCATCAAACAGTTCCATAATTCTTCCATGAACGTGCCTATATGCTATACATTTCTGATACGTATAAATAAACGTCCCAATCACCCGACTGAACAGATTCCATTTGGGGTTTACGATATGCATTACTGTTCATTCAACATGTGTGTATTTTGCTCGGCGAAAGTCATGTAATTCATAAGAATTTGTAATATATAAGGTTCATTTCAACAACGGATCGTCATGTTTACTAAGTAAAATGACACCCGTGAAAAACAATGTATAATCGAGTCTGCAGTCAGTAATGTTTTGTTAAGAATATCAAAAAGATTTAATGATAATAAATCGCATGTTTTGCAACTTTGACATGCTCAGTGGCCCTGAACATGGGAGATAATTTTTATATCAGTCACGTAGCTATTTACGTGACACTTGTGAAGATCCGGTTTAGAAATGGTCTTCAGTAACCCATGCTTGTCGTAAGAGGTGGCTAAAAGGATAGTGTGTTCAGGCTGGCTGGCTTGGTTGACACTGGTCATGGTATCATGATTGCGTAGATCGACGCTCATACTATTGATCACCAGATTTTATGGTCTAAACTAGATTGGGTACAGACCGCCTTCATCTACCTGCACATGGTTGGAATATTGCTCTCGAGTTCAGCATAAAACTGATCTCTTTCTCCTTGTCTGTCTCTGTGTCTCTCTCCCTGTCTCTCTCTGTGTCTCTTTCTCACGCGCTCTCTCTCACACACGCACACACACGCGCGCGCACACACACACATTTACGTGAAATCTAATGCGCTTGAATGGAGTGTAAAATTCCATTCGTTGCGGGACTGTTAGTTTCAACACTTAAACCATCTGAAAATGATGGACAGAGCAATGAATCGGCAAGCATATGTGACGGGGATATCTCTTGTCAACAACACAACTCATTTGAGGGTGTAGTTCGAATTTGTTGCTGTAGTATGTATTACATAGCATAAGTCTGAAACAATGTATATGAATATATAATTCTCCATAAAAAACACCTATTTTATCACATTCGTTTCAATGCACATTGATCAGACAATTAAACACATGTATTTCAACAACTGATTTGTTTAGTTGTCGACTTTTGAAATGATAAAAATCTTGATGTCTTTTAGCGGCATTTACAAGTTGTATATATGACCAAGATCTTTTATCAAATGTCAGTTGACCTGATGAAGGGGTCTGAAATAACCCCGAAACCTGTGTTTCAAAGAATTAAAAAGAAGATTTATCCATTAATGATCTTGGTCATATAAACATCTTGAAACTGAGTAATTATCACCTCTTTTGCCCATTCAAAGGCTCCAATCGCGGCGTGGTATGGAATATCGGTGACCAACCCCAAGCTGCCGGAACTCAACTGACTGTATGCTTACCGGAGACCAAGTCTTATCTGGTTATACTGCCCAAAAATATGTCGATTGTACGTCAGCTTCTTTACATTTCGCCTGCATTTCAGAAACGTGAAGGTTCCGGAAATCTACAGAATATTCAAAGAATGATGTGAGGGGTTTGTGGTTAATGCCTTCGGTCGTCACACTGAATGCCTATGTTCGATTCCTGTGTTAAACATGTACCGGGTGTCCTCGCTTTGGTGTAAGTGCAATATTTCTGAGGGTGGTGTTAAACCGAAGCCAGTCATGAAACCCATGGCACCTTCAAAACGATAATGATATAACAGCGTGTCTTACTATCTATGAGACAACATGCATCAAACTGGCCACGTGTTAAAATATGCATGCCTACATTAGCATTGAAATGTTAATTCTCACCAGTAAAGTAAATGTATAATCTATTTGGACTCAAACATTAATTTGAACCAACTCTAAGTGAAATGTTTGACACCAGCAACATGACAACATGAGTCAAAATATGCCTCCTCCAAATGCATAAGTTCAGCTGCAATAAATACTGAATAAACCTTTCAACAATTAAACATATTGTTGTAGTTTATTCCTTTTATATCAAACCAGGTGTAACTAACCTGAAATTCTTCCACCCATGACTTTCAAACTACCTTGCTCGGTTGGGAGAAAGAGAGCAAATGAACAAACTACACTCTTTCCAAATGCAGCTAAATTCAACATACAGTTAAGATGCTGCACGCCTCCACCCACTGGAAACCAAGGACAAGACAGCATTTCATGATCTCATTAAATCTTGGCCAATTTGCATAGGAACTACTTTGGACCTGTGACGCAGGGGTGACTTTAAATAGATCATGGTAAACCTTTTCAATGACTTAAATCGTGTTGTCATTTAATAGACATATTTATAATTCCAGAACACTTTACAGTTTGTATATTTTGTACTTGTGACACACATACGTACAAACAATAACAACAGTCTTTAACCGATTTCCTTGCATGTGATTTCCTTGAAATGTCGCTTCTGTATACCTTGAGTTCATTTCCATTGTTCATTGCGCAACAGGTGTTAGACCACGCTGAACAAAGATGGGGTTAGGTTCAACTTGACAGGCAATAATCATGTCTACATTAGAACAGGTATTTCCATCGCTTTCGTTGCGTCATTGTTGATCTTAAAATACTCCTTGACGTGGGGATATTTCAACTACGCTATACTCCATTCAATACGTTACTCAAAGCTCTCTCGCAGTGGTGGTGCTGTATAAGCAAGGCCTCTCGGATTCTGTTGTTCATCATATTAATTCTGCAATCTTACTCGACAGACTGTCACACAATGGACGAACAGGGTAACAAGGATTCCACAACAAAGCAAACTGGAAGTGTAGGGTAAGTAAAAGTATGTGTCGTAAGTGGCGTCTCTTAAAGCATGCCAACCAAACATCTCGAGTCTGAAGTACTGTACGAATCATGTCATAGCCACGTGTTGACGAAAAGGCGAGTGCTTCCTGGGCCGCTCAGGATTGATACTGTTTATGAATGTTTATGCAATATCATATTCTGTGTTGATGCTTTATGACTACTTCTGTACGACTATGTACGTCACACTTATGTATGAGTTCATTTTTTTTCTCAAATCCGAATTAGTTGGCCTCTATATTGGTTCCGTGTCAGCTTTTGAGGCAAGGTTCTCTCATCTGGGTTTGAGTTGTTGTCGGTTATACTTGCCCGAGAATAATTATCAGACATGCCGCATGATATATGCACCGATTGTTTCGTCCAAAGTTCGGAACTTATTTCGAGCTTCATATCTCAAAATTTCACATTGAACTTTCGTTCATGACTTCCTCAGTGACATCCAGTATTTGGTGTTACTTCGTTATCCCTAAATCTGAATTATCGACAGTTTGGGATGTTTTGTTCTTAGATAAATAGTTCATGCCAATTAAAACTCCATTTTTTCAGGTCTCCAATTGTGCCAGACCTTTGTGACATTGTCGAAAAATGGGCAACGAAAAACTTTAAAAAAACCAAACCTGAGGCTAAAATTGATTATGTAGAAATAAATTGGAGGAAGCTGAAATTTGCCTCGTCTGTTGCTGAATTTGACAAGGAGATGTATGGGGAAGATCCAGACTCAAAGGTCCTACTTACAACAAGCTTCGAGAATAATACAAAGAAAAACCAACACCAAGAGTTCGAGGCCAGTGAAGCATCAACCTCTACTGCTATTACAACTTTTAAAAAAGGATTTACTCGTGAAAAAACAGGGGATATTATTCTCAATGTTCCTGAGAAGATTCGGACTACAGCACCTTATTTCAGCGAGGAAATTATGATCAATGAAGATGGGAGAAAAACTGAACGAAGTAGAATGTGGAAAGGGAAGACATCTTTTGATGCCATTGCTAAGAAAAACACAATTGTCCAAATGTTAATTCTTCAAAAGGAATACCATTGTTATTACAAGATGACGGTGACTATCCGTGGAACTGTCATTGTCAACATCAAAAGCGACATTTCCCAAGTTCGAGTGCAAAATTCTATTGCCACTATCTTTGAAGATAGGAAGGACCTGTTTCCATCCTACGTCACCTGCAAGGGAAAACGCATCTTCTGGCCGATCGAAGCACATACAGCATTTAGATTCGGGGTTGAAGTGAAAATAAGGTATTGGTATGAAGACATACCGGAGAAAGACAAACGAAACCCCCCACCCCCTACCCCCCCAAACACAGTAGAACATCGTGAGGACGTCGTCGATGAAGACCAGACCGAAGTAGAAGAGGACGTTGTTGCGAGTGGCCACGTAAGTGCAGACAGCCCCGATAACACTTCCGAAAACGATGGCGATACACTCGATTATGATGAAAACCTGTTTGGTTACGAATGAGGAATGTATTTCCGAACACCATCGCACTTTTCAGATACTGAAATAAACAATAAGCAGCTGCCTCAAATAACATTCACACCTTTGCACACTATTGAATTATAGAACTCTGTGGTTCAGTCAGCTGCTAGCGTGCTGTGTAGCTCATTGTCTTCACAAGAGCTCTTAATTTTCTCCTGTTCTTTATTCCTATCGAGTGCGGACTTAAACAACAAACAAACAAATCAACCTATGTCCCACCAAGGAGTTAAAGAGGACGTACGCCTCTTTTGTGAAATGTTCTCATTTGCACGTGTACAAAATAATTGGCGATTAACAATGTTTATCATGTTGGACCTTACTCAGATCGATGATAATAATAAAAATGACAATACGGAACTTGAATCATCAGAATGGCGAGAAATTGGAAAAATAACTTAGTCGATTTCTTTTTCTATCACTTGTCAATGTTGTTATAAATCTGACTTTCACCACCAGCAATATTAGTTTGGATGGTCCTTGTCTAGTCTGTTGGAAAGTTTTGTCAGATGTTGAGACTCCTTCCTGTAAAATTGACCTTTTGCTTGCTAAAGGAGTATTTGTTGGACAAAACCTGATTGGTTGTTATACTGTAAAGTGGTTTGCTTTTAGGATGCCTGGAAACCGAAACTCTCATCATGGCCTAGAAGTCTACATTTCACTCGTCCGGCCTCGTGGACGTCTTTGGACACTGTTGCAAGAGGAACAGAAGTTGTGTTTCCACATTCTCAAAAACGCCTTTCGCTCCACAGCCTTGACTCGAGTTTATCACAGCGGAGTATGATGAGCTATACCGAATATTTGAGTGACGAGGCTGTTTCTAAACAGTGATGAAAGTACAGCCTCTGAGGAAATGTGTCCAGCGAAACCTATTTTTAACGAATAACGTGCGGCCATCGGCACTGATCGTTAAATGTTTGCTAAGCAGTGAAAGGGACAAAGAATACAGACGCTCTAGTGAAACATGTAAACACTTGGATTGTTCTAGACAACCAAGACTACTAAGATGTTGGATTCCAAGTGACTGACGACTTGCACAGTGGGTCAGTTTGTTTATACAGAAAATGACTTAAGTGTTGGAAGTAGTTTCATCATGAATAATGTCATGCGTATATGAAGTACGAAACCAAATCATTTGTTTTCATTAATTTTGTTATACAGAATTGTCTGGAAGGAATGTATAAAGGATTTGGTTAATGAAGGAAAACCAAGTTCTATGGATAGTCAACTTCCTCATTGCAATGAGTGCGACGTTTCGTTGTAGGCACAAACACGGTTATCAAGCAAGTGCACAAGTGACAAACTCAGTGCGTGTTAGTACGCCGAAACCTCGCACACATTGCAGTAAAGAACTTGAGTGTCCATGAACCTGGATTTCCTTCAACTGTACAATTTCTAAAATGCCTTGAATATTTGGTTGATGTTTATATATATATATATATATATATATATATATATATACATGTAGTGTCAATACCGTATATTATTGTTGTTATATGACATATGTTTTAGACATTGGCCTGTGTTACCTGTTAAAATGTTTTTTGTATAAACATTACAAAACCACTTATTATTTCAGCTAGTTTTCGTGTGGTCTTTTTTTTTTTTTGCTTTTTTTGTTTGTTTGTTTTTCTTTTTTGTCTTTTTTGTGTGCATAAAATTATGATACATTTGTTCACAGCATACTAGAAATGTACTGATATTCAATTTGATTGTAAATCTTTAAACTATTTATATGCGTACACGTACTGTAAATAAATAATTAAAATAATTATGTGTTGTTTTCATACTCCAATATTTACACCTCCACAACACATGTTAGTAAACCATAACTGGTTACATCATTCTTACATCATCAAGCTATCAATCCTCATTGCAGTTGCCAGTGAAACTGGTATTAGACACTTCTGCATTAACCGGCAACCATTCTACGATTCCGATTGTTTCATGACAATGCGTCTATGAATCACCATGTGTGTGTGATACTTCGTTAAAGCGGCTGGGTACTTTAGTGGTTCGATTCCCCTTACGGGTACGATGTGTGAAGTACATTCCTGGTGTTCTCCGCCGTGATATTGCTGGAATATTGTTAAAACCTGCGTAAAACCATACTCACAAAATCGTTAAAGCTGTTCGACAATACAACATGAAGCACATATGCCACGTTACCTCAGCCTCCACCACACTTCTACGATTTACAGGTTGAATACACCATGCGATTTAGAAAGAGGTCAAATGAAGCCTAAGCTATATTTGGGATAACAAAAGTAAATTTTGGTGGATACCCATGCTGGATTGGAAACCACGCTAGTAGATCAGGCATCCAATCGCCAGCACACAGTCGGCGAACTGACCCTCTCAACAACCGCGGCTTCCACAAAAATGGACATCGGACAACTGATCATGATTGTCTACTTCACGTACTTCCGTAAGGATCGGATTCCGTAAGAACGGCTCAGCAGTAATCCATGCTTCTGGTAAGAGGCGACTAAAGGGATTGGGTGGTCAGACTCACTGACTTGCTTCACGCATGTAATCGTATCCCAGTTGACGATCGTGTTGATGATTACTGGTTTGCAAGTTTCATCTGTATGTGCACATATTACTTTTTCTCATATGCACTGGCATATCCCCTAACAATTTAATAGTAGTTTTAAATAGCGAGTGCAATCGGCATGAAGCAACCGCTATAGGACGAATCAGTTAATGCACCAAGCTGCAACTAATATTTGGTCCGAAGATGCTGATAAAGGTGAAGGCTGCTTTAGTTAACCGTCTGTTGGTGTGATGATTCGCCTTGTGTCAGATAAGGGCTGAAGATTCGATTGGCGATTCGATGTCATTACCGGGGTTTAGCGAAAACAAATTCGGAAGACAAATTGAAACAGATTGCCCATTACACTTGCTTGAAATATAGTTTAATAGTATATAACCTGATTGATGACTGACCTATTAGCGTATGTTAACGTAACATCATATCCACCAATAACTTAGGCTGCCTAAAGAAATTAAATACTTCGAGGGCACATTTATTTCAAAAGTGACGAGGGTGATAGGACTTTTTAAAAAAATTTTATAGAAAATAAGTGACGAGGGAGGAAGGTATTTTTATATTTTTCTCACAGAAATACAGCTTGGGAGATTTAGCACGTGTGAATGAGTTGTAGATTCAGTCACCCTCGTTCTTACTGACACTCATTCTTATAGTGGACAAATCAATGATCGGGGCGCGGCCGAGTCAAAATTATTTTTAAATGGCAATAAGAAATTGTTACGAGCACAAATAAAAGTGACACGCCGATGCCCGTGAAATATTTCACTTTTTTAATTTAGCCTAAGGTAAATCTGTCAAGGCACGTAGACGTTGGGCATTCTCGAAGACATGAAGCATCTTCTCTCTTGATTCTAATACCGGTTCAGGGTTACTCCTTTCAAACTTCGACCCATGAAGATCTACCCGGGGTAGAACAGGTTTTAGCAATCCATTCTTGCCGCAAAAGGCGACTATGCTTGTCGTAAGAGGCGACTAATGGGATCTGGTGGTCAGGCTTGCTGACTTGGTTGACACATATCATCGGCTCCCAATTGCATAGATGCTGATGCTGCTATTGGTCATTGGATTGTCTGGTCCAGACTCGATTATTTACAGACCGCGGCCATGCACAAGGAATATTGCCGAGTGCGGCGTAAAACTAAACTCACTGACCTATTTCATCTTCTGGGGGCTGTGGGGTAGTCAAAAGATTAGGGTACCCGGTCGTCACGCTGAAGACCTGAGTTCCATTCCCCACATAGGTACAATGTGTGAAGCCCATTTCTGATGTTCCCCGTGGTGATATTACTGAAAGGTTGATAAAAACGGCGTAAAACCAAACTCACTTCATCTTAGAACTTCGCCGGATGAATGAGAAAGGACGGTCCTGCTGTACACTTTAACTTTACGTTCACACTCACAGGATGGTAGGATTCATGTAGAGTTTTCGTTAGTAGTATAGACTAGCATCGTACTTGGTAATTGCATGGAAGCTGTGGTGTAGCCTTATTAATTATGCCTTTGTATCTACGACTGCGTGATAAGAAGAGGAGCGTGTTGATATAATGATGCCTAAATACCATAACTTGTCCCTGGTGTAAACTATATCATGACATGAAAGTCAAGACGTCTCCCATTACTCTGGTTAATGTGATTATTTCAAAACCAAATCTTTTCCATGTAACCAAACAAAATATCTTTCTTACATAGATGAAATATTTTCCTCGTATGATCCAGGTTCGTACATAAAATTATAATAAAGAAGCTATAAACTGAGCAGGCATCGCCATGGTAACCCAACTGATCTTATTGTAATAGCTATTATTAGGATCGAAATCCACGAGGTACAGCTAGTGCCCTCTCTCCTTTTTCTGACGATCTGTCTCTCTCACACAAATATATACTTAATATGTATTCCTGCTCTCACCGCATACACATGCATTCTCTCACACCACACACTATCTCTTCCTCACCACACGCACACCCACGCACGCGGATGCACACACACTCACATTGGCACTCAAACCATACACACAGACATACAGAAGCACATGCTGCTCTTTCTTTCGTTAACATGAACGCTTATTAAAACGTGCTAAGTGATCGTCATATGAATATTAATTGTATAACGAACCGTGTGCTCTGCGTATGAACACTCATGTTCCATCTTTATCTCCAGATTCCTCTATGTTCCATTAGTTTGGCACTGGTGGCGCTTTACGTGGACTGTGTGTCATCATTTCTTCCACAACCCGACAACGCTTGTCCAGCACCTTCCCCATGTTTGTGTCGAGGTGACAGCATCCAGTGTGTTCAAGCCCGGTGTGTCATCCTTTCTTCTACAACCCGACAACGCTTGTCCAGCACCTCACCCATGTTTGTGTCGAGGTGTTAGTCCTGGATACAATAAATCTATTGATGCTGATAACACTTTCCTGGGGTAAGTAGTAACCTTGAATAAACTCAGTATGGTCATCTGTTGGTTAACCTCTCTTCCTCAAGTTTTCAGACAACTGTCCTCACCGACCTGGCTCTGAATTGTAATGTCATTTCTCAGAGGGACAACAACACTATTCGAACTCTCGGGAGAGGCCTGACCACATTCCGTGCCAGGTCATTCTCAGGAACCCCGAGCTCCTCCGCGTGGACTCACCAGGTTGCCTGCATGGGACAGTTTGAATTCCTGGACCTCACTGACAGTCCACGTTTTGGCCCAGATTTGACCACGTTTGTATTTCTCAGTGACACTCTCACAAAAGCAATTTCGTCCAGAATGGAGACTCGGTTACCCGACGTTTTAAAGCATTTTCCCAAGCTGACGGAGCTAGACATGGGCTATAATAAACTAACGGAAAATAGCATTAGGGGGGATTTATTCGCATCTCAAACAAAACTCCAGTCCCTTACAATCTCCTACAATCAACTCAATACGACCCCCGATGGGCTTTCATATTTGAAGAAAGTCACCTATCAAGACATTAGCGGAAGCCCAATGACGACGGTGGACATCTCAAAGCTGCCTCACAGTATCGTATGATTTGATTGCAAATCATGGTGGCCTGAAAACGATTCCTGCTAATCTTCAACGGTTAACGAAATTAGAAGAGCTCAACATGAACACTATTCACAGTGAGAAGGACGTCAGCCATTTGCCAGATCTTAAAACAATCTTCTTGGGAGAAAATCATTTGACTTCACCTTTACTTGTCAGTGAATTCATTGGAGGCACAAATCCGGACCTGCTCTGTTTAGAGTTTAACAGACGTAACAATGTTCATGTTCTCCTTTTCTACTGTTCGCTCCTTGCCAAAGCTGTTGTACCTTACAGTATATAATCCAGTATGCACCTGTTCAAGCATGTTGACACGTGATCACGGGATTTTATATCTCTTCGGGTTTACAATTCCAGACAAATCATTGAAAAAGTGTTCTGCCCTGAGGAGATTTAACCAATACCACGCATGCATGCACACAAACACACACACACAAACACACACACAAAAGCATTTATTCACTACGCCTCGGACACCTTCAACTGGGAAATACCCAGGTTATAAATATGCGTTGCCACACGGTCGTGAAAGTGATGTGTATCAACGCGCCACCGTCAGTCTCTAAATATCATTCATTCACGTGAAAAGGGACTGATGAAATAAAGAACCTATGTATACAAATGTCGTTTAACAAACCAATCGGTTGCGACGTAACAAGGGTTGTGTGTTAACAAAGTAGTTTTGACAAAGCATGGTAGTGGTTGGCTGTAATGTTTAGCCCCAGACGGATCCCCGTCAACTGGTGTATTTGGAAGTAAACCCATTCTGCAGTAAATCTCACCATCTCATCACCATGCTGTTTCAAACAATAGCTCAGTGGTCTGTATATCTTGTAGGGCATGTCTGTGTTTGTTCGAACATTGCTCATAATTTCTGTTGCAAGGTGTTCTGTCTTAGGAGTGAGTTCCATATCTGTTTGCTTGTACATCAGTAACTTGTAGTGCTATGAGTCACATGTCAGATATTATTATTAATATTCATTCACGTATTTCACATGTGGCAAAAATCCTCATTTAGTCGAATGGTTTGATTCCAGTAGGAAAGGGACAGGGGAATATTTAATGTGATGTATTTAATGAGGATGACAAATTTTCTCGTAACTGTTTGACAAGATATATTTCATTTTGTTTTATACTGCTTTAAAGATGCATGTAGCACACAATGAAAGAAGGACATATCCTTGATACTCGACATAAAGGTTTATATCTGCTAAAACAGACTTATAGAGGATAACATCAGAATACATATCGCCAGTTTGATTAACTTCAATGAACACAGATATTCACCAATCTATGTAGATTTGAAATGAAGCTCTCCCTGTCAGACAAATGTTTAATTACACTCTCGCGAAAAACCAACGACAATTTTTCAGGTACCAAAGGAACAAAACACATCATTAACGAATAAACATCCGCCTTTAATGTGAAAACTCACACATACAGTTATCCTGCTTGTACCTTTGAAAACAATGACAGTAAATTTTATTCAACCTTAGCATGCATTCATATTATATATTATCGCTTCAAACCATGGAGCTGTATTTTGTGTGGATGAGGACGGAAGAATAAGTTTTGTTTAAGCAACTATACATTGATCAGTTTTGTTTAAGTAACTGCACAATCAGTTTATATAGGTAACTGAACAATCGGCTTTGTGTAAGCGAACAATCAGCTTTGTTCAAGAAATTTACAGATAAATTTTCAGTTTGACATCAGCAGATCTCCTTCAAAAAAATTATTTTAGAAATGCATTTTACGCCAGTCCAACATAGTTTCTGGAATCCACTTCTGTAGGTAGTTGCTCTTGTGCAAGGTCCATTTCTTGTGAAACGCCATACGAGACATGTAGTTTACCAATAACTGACCACTTGACCACGTCTCCTTCAACATAGACGCAGTTAGGGATATATGTTTCAGGCTGGTCTATTGCGTCCCCGATGATAGTTGCTATGTCACCCTCGACCTGAACCTGGCGGTTGGTAGTGGTGTTTACTACCACGACAACGACGCGTCCCTGTATACCCACGGTGGTTCTGAACCGGCATCTGAAACGTTTTTCAACGACCTTCACTACAGCAGTTGTTCTCCGCATAGGTGGCGCTGTCACGCTGTACTTGATCACCCAGGAAAGAGAGTTATCTGCCCTGTTACCCTCCTCACCGGCGATGAATATGCCGTTGTTAAAAGCGGCTGCGACCTCTTCGGGAGCGATCAGTGTAATACCTACATCCGCACCACGACAGAAACCTCGTCTTATTACAACCCTCGCTGTCGCCGATGTCGTGCGTTGCTTTCTTATCTCATGATCATGTGTGACGTTTGTGCGGTTGTCGTAGTTGGCCTTGAAAAGGAACGTTGACCTTGGTGTTTTGTAATCGTATCTCCCAAAGAAATACGTGGGTTGTTCCGTACTAAATCGGACGCCGTCCCACACCACGTGTAGCTGGTAGTCGTTGTAGTCGTGTTGTCCTTTCGTTTTAACAAATGTCGCCCACGCCCACTTCTTAATGACGTCATCCAGGTCCGTCAGTTTGCTCGGCATGTTGATATCTAGGGCAAAGCATAGCTGACTGATTGATAAATGAACTCAAATTCTAAACATCGAGTGGGTGCGTGAGTGAGTTTAGTCTTGCGCCGCTTATATCAATATTCCAGCAATGTCAGGGCGGGGAACACTAGATATGGGCTTGAGGCCTATTAGTATGTGTTTCTGCTCTTCGTGGGCGTAGCGGCAACAATTAAGTAATTGAGTGAATTTAGTTTTACGCCACACTCTACCATATTTCAGTCATATGGCGACGGTCTGTAAATATTAGAGTCTGGGCCAGACAATTCAGTGGTCAACAACATGAGCATCGATCTGCGCTACTGGGAACCGAAGGGAACCTGACCACCCGATCCCGTTAGTCTTATGGCAAGCATGGGTTGCTGTCAACAATAAACATTATCATTTTTCTGAATGTCGCTCAAATATATTTGTGCACCTGTGTTACTTAAATACTATCTCGTCTTAGTCCATAACATTATAACTTTGGTACGTATTTTCTTTCGTTTTTGTCGGTGCTTGACCCTCATTCATATATATTGTAACGTCTATTCATAGTCTGTCGGTGCCGTTAGTGTTCAGATCAGAAATTACAGGTGTCTGACCAAAACTCAAGAACAGGATACGGCGTTAAATAGCAACAAGTCTCAATATGAAATCTGGATGACATTTAGAGTATTATACATAGCAAAACGTGTTCAACATACCGGAATGGTACCAGTACCGAGTAATTCCTGAACACGCTTGAGCTAGGTTATGGGACGTGCCTCATACGTCAGAACATATGAAATGCATGTATATGTTCCTATATGTGACCGGTCGTTATGCATTAAAGTGAACATGGGGACAAACCTATCAGGTGATATCTGACACGACAGCTCTATATTAGGAACGTCTACGTCTTTCTGCCACGTGTACGGCGACAAAGGACCGTTCAACAAAATCGTCAGACATATTTATGTACGACTTACCTGGCATTACCATTCCCGAGGGGAATCCCAGAACTATTAATAACTGTGTTAGCGGTACACAAAGCTTTCACATTGCATTCAATAGATACGACCCTGCAAGCGCTGAGCAACTTAGTTATCGATTATACATTCAAATTGTAAGTGAACGGTTGTTAGAACGCCAGTCCATGTACTGCATGTAATACTGATATATAAACTCTGTTAATAATCGTTAATTCGCACACATTTTCTGTACGTTTACAAGTATGAGTGAATGAGTTTAGTTTTACGCTGCACTCAGCAATAATCCAGATATATGGCGGCGGTCTGTAAATAATCAAGTCTGGATCAGACAATCCAGTGATCAACAGCATCACATTGGGAACAGATGACATGTGTCAAGCAAGTCAGTGAGCCTGACCACCCGATCCCGTTAGTCGACTCTTACCACAAGCTTAGTCGCCTTTTATGGCAAGCATGGGTTTGCTGAAGGCCTATTCTGCCCAGGGACATTCACGGGTGTTTACAAGTATGAAAAAAATGTCCGATTATGCAGTTTAAGCTACAAATACATTTGCCGAGACGCTTGAAGATCCCGGTAAGAATTGATCTTCAGCAACCCGGTCGTGAACAGGATCGTGTGGTCAGGCTCGCTGACTTAGGAGACCATGCTCATGACGTTGACCACTGGGCTATCTGATCAATGTTCTTGCAGACCGCCTCCATATAACTGAAATTATTCTCTGTGCGACTTTAAGCAAAAAAAAAAATCAAAACAAACATTTGAAAAACAGGTAACCATTTGTGTATGGCAATGCGTGAATGTGCGTATGTGCATAGATACTAATCTACTTGTACTGATAGATCCTGAAAATATTATGCAAAAATGCTAGGAACCCACATTTCATTCAGTTATAGAAACAGAAATAATGGTTAATGAGAAATTATGATTAATGACTCAGGAAACATTTACTTACATATCTTTTGAAATACAAAGACTACTGACAGCGGATAGACGAAGCAGATCTGGGGCTCATTTACGATTTTTAATTAGACAGAATTCCATTCACTAAAAGATTTTACACATTCCACGTGACATTCATTTGATAAAACTACATTATGTCAATCAACGTCACGAGCCATGGCGTTTTCATAATACATGCTGTGTCTAAACTGCACAGTAATGTACTCTTCCTTTGGTTCAACTGATTTTCTCGTCATGGGTTGACTGTTTTGATTATGCACTGTTTCCATGAATTAGACGAAATGCAGTATCTTCACTTGTAGATACCCTTTCCATAGCGTTAACCGCTGTAACTGAAACTAATATCGCCCTTATCTTCTCGGAAATACCCTCAGATGCACACGTTAGAAGTACAGTTCGTGGATTCCAGATATAGGTACACGCTACACGGTGATATACCTGTCTGACACGTGATGCAGCTGGGCTATATAATGAATGGTCTAGCTCACCCCCTCAGTATGTAATGGTTGATATTACACCTGGACGGTAGTGGCATAATGCAACACAATATGGCTTATCTTCCTGCTGCACCCTCAGGTCAGTGCGTGTGCGCGTGCGTGTGTGTATTATGCGTATTTATATGTAACGCAATGTGATTTTTTAACCTCTCAATCCGTATGAAACTCAATCCTTCATCGTGAATATCTACGCTTTTGACGACAAGGTCTACTGTACAACATTGTACGTACACACAAACATACATAAAGCTGTCATTTGTGAAATGTGGTTGTTTCTATGACAGTTGTGTGCACCAAACATTTCGTAATAGCGCAGGAAATACGAACGCTTTTATCTGTTACATACAGTTTGTTAAACTTGACCAGAGCAACTCTATATACATGCATGACCCGTTTGGTCAGTTGACGCAAAAGAGTGCAGAGAATGTTAACCGACGACCTTTTCTCGCGGATCGGTGTTTTGGAGATTGTGACAATCAACTGACAAAGGTCAGTTGGCACAAACGTCACGTCGAGTTAGCTTCATTGCATAGGGGAGCAAAGAATGTTATGGGTCGATCTTGCCTGGGCTGTTCGGATATGTTGACAATAAACTGATAAAGATGCACCCCTCACAATAACTGACCCTACCAGTTGTGACACGGTCAAGCGATAAATTAGTATTCAGTTAATTCGTAATAGCGCAGGAAATACGAAAGCTTTTATCTGTTACATACAGCTTGTTCGGCTTGACCTGAGCTACTCTACCTATACGCATGACCCGGTAGGTCAGTTGGCGCAAACGATAGGTCTATTTACTCTCATTTAAACGGGGACAAACGTCACGTCGAGTTAACTTCGGTACATGGGTAGGCAAAGAATGTTCTGCGTCGATCCTTTCTCGGCTGTTCGGATATGTTGACAACAAACTGATAAAGATGCACCCCTCACAATAACTGACCCTACCAGTTGTGACACGGTCAAGCGATGAATTAGTATTCAGTTGGTCGGGTCAATCTGAAACATTCTGAGTACGGAAAACGGAGATATGATACTGTTTACAGTTTCAGGTACGTCCTCCAAAGTTACAGACATTAGTACGATGTTCAAGGACTGGGTATGGACGACCTACCTCAAGACTCCCAGACAAAGTTTGCTTTCCAGATAGTTGAAGATTACAGAAGTTGATATCGAGCTGAAATGGGATAGAGTGAAGAAAACGTCATTAACGCCTGAATACAAGAAAGTTGCGTCGTCACAAGAGGACGAACACGTTCTCTATGACTCCAAATACTACAACAATACCAATAAAGATCAACAACAAACATTCCGGGCTGAGAAGGAGACGGTTTCCACAGCAACCACCAAACTAACCAAAGGTTTCTCCAGGGATATAAACGTCGGCATCGAACTTACCCTTCCTCCAGATCTTTACCAACCTTCCAAAGCAGAGGCCAGCTTTGGACATCGGCTGTATGTGGATAACGAGGAGCAGAACACTATTGAAAGTAAGGTCAAGTGGTCAGTGGACACAAAAATCACCTCCAGAAGTAATGTCGTCACTGTAGCTGAACTGACAATAGAGGAGACGAGTTGTCTGTATGAGTTCTCAATGGACGTGAAACTTAAAGGGACGGTCCTTGCAGTCATACGGGACACCCGTGCTGAGAGGAGACACGTGATGACTGTCCAGGGAGACGTGGCTACCGTTTTGAGAGACATTAAAGACAAAAACAGATCTGGAAAACTTTCTAATGTAGTTATCAACAACTCTCGGACCGTTACCTGGCCGGTGTCCGGCTCTCTCCACCTTAAATACGGAGTGTCACAGACTGTCAAGATACATGAACAAGAATCTCAGTCCAATAGTGAACAAGAGTCTCAGTCCAATTGATGTCAGGGTTAGAAATTTGGCAGGAACATTTGTTCCAACTGCTGATGTTCGGTTTTGAGTCCACATAGAGGAGTTCACTATCAGTAAACCAGCAGACATATTCAATACATCCTTGCGCCAAGTTGGTTAGCGTGCTGTGCCTTACTCCAGATAACTTTATGTCGGTTCAATCTATAAGCATGGCATGCTTCTTAGTTTTGTACATATGTTCAACTTTTTATGTCTGTCTATGTTCTGTATATTTGTACATATTGTGCTCTCTCACTCACCTTCTTTGGGAGGTAAAATCTGTATTAACCCAACAATGTTTTGTGATGGATTCCAGTATACCCACCGGTGTTAACTAGTCCATGCATCTTCTTTAACGGGACAGTTTCGCATGCGTGTCAAACATTGTGAAACGTTTCGATTATAACATACTGTGTTTCTGTATAGTTTCTCGTGCATTTGAGACAACACTAACGGAGGGTGTACGGATCAACACTGATTTTATTACTGCGATGAATATATATCTGTGACTGTAATGGTTAACTTGTATTGCCATCAGTTTTGTAGTGGTAACGATAGTAATGCTAATTTAGAATTAATTTAATTATACCACACTTTCAGTGTTTTAATTTGCCCATAAATATTTCAGAAGACTGTACATCTCGATCTGACATTACATGTATTAATCTCGAACAAGTTTTTATTTCATTCAAATCTGAGCAAAAGAAAATAATGTGTAGAAAATATTAATATATAATTCTAAAGCAAAAATTAACTTTCAGGTGCGTTTTAATCATTTTGTATAGCATATGATGTATGTTTAGCTTCAGTTGGTGAAATTAACCATGTTGCCTTTTTTGTAGAATAAAACTCCCCATCATCTACATCTCCTTGTGTTGTTTACGATGACCTCAGGAATTCTATTGGTCTGTGAAAATTTCTTAGAATTTAATCTGTAATTGTCGTATGAGGCGAATGAGGTATGATAAGGTTCACTGACAGGAGTAGTATTCTAATTTCGCAGATCGATGCTTGTAACATTAGAAGTATCAGCAGTTAAACAGAGAAATGAGACTTGACAGTTCACGAAGGTGGAGAGGCGTTTTAATTACACTAAAGTTTACTCACTAAACAGTCGAGAGATCACTAACTGTTGTTACTGCATGCATTCGTCTGAAAACCAAACACGAGGGTGATTCTAACCGGAAGATACATTCATGAGATACTAATAGCAATAGTTTGTGTGTGTCGTGTGCGTGTGTGTGGATGTGTGATGTGTGTGTTTTGTGTTTTGTGTGTTGTGTGCATGTGTGATGTGTGTTGTGTATTGTGTGTTGTGTGTTTTGTGTGTTCTTTAACGCTGCACTCGGTAACATTTCATACATATGACGGTCGCCGGTACATAATTCAATCGGGAGCAGACAATCCAGTGATTAACATCACGAGCATGATACATCCTGCCCACCCGTTAGTCGACGCTTATGAAAAGCTGGATTTCTGGAGAACAATTCTAACGAGGATTTCCAATGATAATAACACTAATGAATTCAGACTACACAGTTCCAGAGGGGAATTTTAACGATCTGAATGAAATCAAAACTCCTATTATCGGGATTCACTCATGGTTAGCAAAATGTAACAGGCTTGAGCGAGTCTGGCAGCTCCTACTATAGAGGTGTCGTGTCAGAAAACACATGATAGGTTTATTCCCAGTTTCACTTGAATGCCTAACGCCTTGGTGCTCACACTCTCACATATTCAAATGCGTCAGTACCGTGGCCCATGTCAGACCTGAACGCCCTGAGTATCTTCAGGGTATTCAGGACGTACTTGGCACTGCTGTCATTTGGGTATTGTGAATGCGTTGTGCGATGAATATACTACTTTAAATATCACACAGATTTCAGTGTATTTCTAAGAACCACATACGATGCCTTTATGTTCCCTAATCGGCCGTACTTGAATATATATGTTGCTTTTGTTATTACTGTTTAACATTAATTCACACACATGTTTAAATTTGGAACATCTCTCTTTAGAGTTTAACATACGTAACAGATCATATTCTCGTTTCCTATTGTTCACTCTTTGACTGAGCACCTGTTCAAGTGACGTTCTCGAGTCGTGGAGCGGATTCACAAAGAAGCCAGATCTTGAGGGTCACCACCTCAACACGTCTAAGTGAATGAAAGACTTGCTCACGACCTGTCAACCTTAGATTGGTAACTAGAGCGTTTCAATCGGTTGTAGGATTACCATGTCTGAAATAACCATGTCCGTTTGTCCTTTGAATTCTTGTGCACAAAAAACATGTTCCTGTTTTCTACAAATTGTGCAAAAGAGACCGGTTAGAGATAAAGAGCGACACAGAGAGAGAGCGGGAGAGAGAGAGAGAGGAGAGAGAGAGAGAATTTTCAAGTGTGATATAAAATGTATGGGTGTCTTCTTGCCTTTGACGCCTGCAGTTTTGCAGATACACTTTACAGACTTTCCCTACAGATTGAGATAAAAATCCAGTACAGATGAAATTTTACTTTGCGAAGAAACATTTTGGGAACACGTCATTGCTCACATCAGATATGATTCCCTGACAGTGAGTTTGAAATGATAACGAAATGTTGACACGTGATCAGGGGATTTCATGCCTCTTCGGGTTACATTTCCAGCCAAAACTTTGGAAAAGTGTATATCGCACGCACGCACGCACGCACGCACGCACGCACGCACGCACGCACCGTCTCTCAACCATACACTACCGTCATCAGATATCATGTGGTAGTGAATGGGATGACTTCAAAGTTCCATGAAGGAAATGATAACTGTCGAATATTACAGGGCAATTTTTTATGCTTCCAATAAGCATATATATGATAAATGATAAAAGGACAGAAGGACATTCCATGGGCACTCTAAAACGTTCGAACGAAAGCGCATTGAAACTGACATTTCTCTGCTGCAAACAGCGCAGATTAGCATGTCTTTGCTTCCTCTTAGTTCTTTACTTTAATGAGAGCGGTTACACTTTGCTTAACTTCTCCTTTTGTGTGTTTCGTATATAATTGAATTCTTGTGAAGTAACTTTTGAATATTTTGTGTCTAATTTATTGTTATGTCATCATTTGAGAAACTTGGAACGTGATAGTCATTGAAAATATCACTGAACACATTAGTGATCACTTATTTGGTGTTTCTGTTGTCTAGTGTCGTATCTGAACACGTTTTCGTCGAGTTTATATGTGTGGACACGCCATTGAAAAGTGTCACATTCGTACACATTCTTACAACTTGACACTGGTAAATTTATGATTTTTTTGCTTCTGTTCATTGGAATATTTCAAACAGTATCTCTTGTAAAAGTAAACACTGTGAATCCTTTAATTTCATTACAGAACTCCATATAATTTTTCTAGCAATTGGGTATTTACTCCCATGTCTGTTTATGTATGAGTAATTGCATTTTTAGGAGTAACCAGTATTTTGTATAATCCCACTAGTTAATAGAATTGAGTACTTTTACATTTCTTATCTTTATTGGGTAATTAACTAAATATATAAATATAAGTAGTATTTAGTAATTGTCATAGTGCCAGTTGACAGCCATTTCTAACTTCTGAACATGGAATGGAAGTCATGTGGCTATTAGAGTAAATCCAGGACAGTGGCGACGGCTATATACTATTGCGTGTACGTGTGCGTGTGCGTGTGCGTGTGCGTGTGCGTGTGCGTGTGCGTGTGCGTGTGCGTGTGTGTGTGTGTGTGCGTGTGCGTGTGCGTGTGCGTGTGCGTGTGCGTGTGCGTGTGCGTGTGCGCGTGCGCGTGCGCTTAGCTCGGAGCCACGACCCCTCATAGACAAACCAATTTAGTTGAGCCACAGGTAAACTGTAGCGCAAATGCGGTTGGTCACCGTAGAGAATATGTCCAGTCTCGTTATATGCGAGCGAAGCGAGCAAAGGTTGGCAACGCACCTCCCTCGCTTCGATTCAGAAAATGTTTCATCTCAAAGTAAAATATCGCCATCATCAAAGGTACACTCCCATTTCCTCACTGGGTTGTGCTCTCAGATTTCCAACCCCATATTTAATCATTACTCACGTGAAATATGGTCTATTCAACATTTTAGTGCAATCAGACATCAGACCGTCCTTCACCTCCATTACGGCCAGCTTCCGGTTCAACGCAGTGAAGTAACAGGTTATAATTCCGTATGGAATACATAAAGAGTTACCTCCCCTGCTATATACGCTCACTACGCCATATGTATGTTTGTCTGTGTGTATTTGTATGTGAGTGCATGTATGTATGTATGTATGTATGTATGTATGTATGTATGTATGTATGTATGTATGTATGTATGTATGTATGTATGTATGCATCACTCACGTGAGTAATTATTAAATATGGGGTTGGAAATCTGAGAACACAACCCAGTGAGGAAAAGGGAGTGTACCTTGGAGGGTGGCGATATCTTACTTTGACATGAAACACATTTTTTGAACCGAAGCGAGGGGAGTGCGTTGCCAACCTTTGCTCGCTTCGGTCTCATATAAGAAGACTGGACATATTCTCTACGGTGCATAACCCCATTTGCGCAACAGTTTGCCTCTCGTTTATGCAGCTACATATATTAATCAATTTTGTATAAGTAACTCCACCATCGGTTTATTTAGGTAACTGAACAATCAGCTTCGTGTAAGCGAACAATCAGTTTTGTTCAGGAAATTTACAAATAAATATTCAATTTTGACATCAACAGATCTCCTTCAAAAATCATTCGAGAAATGCATTTTACGCCAGTCCAGCATAGTTTCTGGAATCCACTTCTGCAGGTAGTTGCTCTTGTGCAAGGTCCATTTCTTGTGAAACGCCATACGAGACATGTAGTTTACCAATAGCTGACCACTTGACCACGTCTCCTTCAACATAGACGCAGTTAGGGATATATGTTTCAGGTTGCACTATTGCGTCTCCGATGATAGTTGCTATGTCACCCTCGACCTGAACCTGGTGGTTGGTAGTGGTGCTTACAACTACGACAACGACGCGTCCCCGTATACTCACGGTGGTTCTGAACCGGCATCTGAAACGTTTTTCAACGACCCTCACTACAGCAGTTGTTCTCCGCATAGGTGGCGCTGTCACGCTGTACTTGATCACCCAGGAAAGAGAGTTATCTGTCCTGTTACCCTCCTCACCGGCGATGAATATGCCGTTGTTAAAAGCGGCTGCGACATCTTCGGGAGCGATAAGTTTAATACCTACATCCGCACCACGACAGAAACCTCGTCTTATTACAACCCTCGCTGTCGCCGATGTCGTGCGTTGTTTTCTTATCTCATGATCATGTGTGACGTTTGTGCGGTTGTCGTAGTTGGCCTTGAAAAGGAACGTTGACCTTGGTGTTTTGTAATCGTATCTCCCAAAGAAATACGTGGGTTGTTCCGTACTAAATCGGACGCCGTCCCACACCACGTGTAGCTGGTAGTCGTTGTAGTCGTGTTGTCCTTTCGTTTTAACAAATGTCGCCCACGCCCACTTCTTAATGACGTCATCCAGGTCCGTCAGTTTGCTCGGCATGTTGATATCTAGGGCAAAACATAGCTGACTGATTGATAAATGAACTCAAATTCTAAACATCGAGTGGGTGCGTGGGTGAGTTTAGTCTTGCGCCGCTTATATCAATATTCCAGCAATGTCAGGGCGGGGAACACTAGATATGGGCTTGAGGCCTATTAGTATGTGTTTCTGCTCTTGATTGTCGCAGTGGCAACAATAAAGTGAGTGAGTGAATTTAGTTTTACGCCACACTCTACCATATTCCAGTCACATGGCGACGGTCTGTAAATATTAGACAATCCAGTGGTCAACAAAATGAGCATCGATGTGTATAATTGGGAACTGATGACATGTGTTAACCAAGTCAGCGAGTCTGACCACCCGATCCCGTTAGTCGCCTCTTACGACAAGCATAGTCGCCTTTTATGGCAAGCATGGGTTGCTGGCAACAATAGATATTATCAAATAATATTTGTGTGCCTGTGTTACTTAAAGTCCATAACATTTTAACCTTGGTACGTATTTTCTTTCGTTTCTGTCGGTGCCGTTAGTGTTCAGATCAGAAATTACAGGTGTCTGACCAAAACTCAAGAATAGGATACGGCGTTAAATAGCAACAAGTCACAATATGAAATCTGGATGACGTTTAGAGTATTATACATAGCAAAACGTGTTCAAAGGACGACAAAGGCGACAAAGGACCAGTGTTCAACAAAATCGTCAGACATATTTCTGTACAACTTACTTGGCATTACCATTAACTGTGTTAGCGGTACACAAAGCTTTCACATTGCAATCAATAGATACGACACTGCAAGCACTGAGCAACTTAGATATCGATTATACATTCAACTTGTTAGTGAACGGTTGTTAGAACGCTCGTCAATGTACTGCATGTAATAATGATATATAAGCCGTGTTAATAATCGCAAATTCGCACACATTTTCTGTACGTTTACAAGTATGAGTGAGTGAGTGAGTTTAGTTTTACGCCGCACTCAGCAATATTCCAGCTATATGGCGGACGTCTGTAAATAATCGAGTCTGGACCAGACAACCCAGTGATCAAGGGCATGAGCATCGATATGCACAATTGGGAACTAATGACATGTGTCAACCAAGTCAGCGAGTCTGACCACCCGTTCCCGTTAGTCTTACGACAAGCATAGCCCCCTTTTATGGCAGCATGGGTTGCTGAAGGTCTATTCTACCCCGGGACCTTCACGGGTGTTTACAAGTATGAAAAAATGTCCGATTGTGCAGTTTAACATACACATCCATATTTGATCCCGGTTAGAATTGATCTTCAGCAACTCACGCTGGTCGTGAACAGGATCGTGTGGTCAGACTCGCTCACCATAGGAAATCATGCTCATGACGTTGACCATTGAGTTATCTGATCAATGTTCTTGCAGATCGCCGCCATATAACTGAAATTATTCTCTGTGCGACTTTAAGCAAAAAGAAAATCAAAACAAACACTAACCAGCTAACCATTTGTGCATGCAATGCGTGAATGTGCGTGTATGCATACATGATAATCTACCCGTGCTGATAGATCCTGAAAATATGCAAAAATGCTAGGAACCCATATTTCACTCAGTTATAGAAAGAGAAATAATGCTTAATGAGAAATAATAATACATGACTCGGGAAATATTTACTTACATATATTTTGAAATACAAACACTATTGACGAAGCAGATCAGGGGGTCATTTACGATTTTTAATTAGAATTCGATTCACTAAAATATTTAACACATTCCACGTGACATTCATTTGATATCACTACATTATGTCAATCAACGTCACGAGCCACGGCGTTTTCATAATACATGGTGTGTCTAAACTGCACAGTAATGTGCTCTTCCATTGGTTCAACTGATATACTCGTCATGGGTTGACTGTAATCATTATGCACTGTCTCCATGAATTAGACGAAATGCAGTATCTTCACTTATACCCTTTCCATAGGGTTAACCGCTGTAACTGAAACTAATATCGCCCTTATCTTCTCGGAAATACCCCCAGTTGCACACGTTAGAAGTACAGTTCGTGGACTCCAGATATAGGTACACGCTACACGGTGATATACCTGTCTGACACGTGATGCAGCTGGGCTATATAAAGCATGGTCTAGCTCACCCCCTCAGTATTTAATGGTTGACGTTACACCTGGACGGTAGTGGCATAATGCAACAGAATATGGCTTATCTTCCTGATGCACCCTCAGGTCAGTGCGTGTGTGTGTGTGTGTGTGCGTGTGCGTGTGCGTGTGCGTGTGCGTGTGTGTGTATTATCCGCGTTTATATGTAACGCAATGTGATTTTTTAACCTCTCAGTCCGTGTCAAACTTCACTTGTGCAAAAACCAGCAGTAATGCCGCCTCTGACGTTGAGGCAGCCCACAGGCAAAAGAATTAATCGAAAAAAATAGCATGACATCACAGTTGTTGTGTAAGACTTCGTTTGTCTTCATGCATGTGTTGCACAAACTATCACCGGGGTTACAACTGTGGATCGCACATATTTTAGAGAGTGTCGCCTTAAAGCATGAAACTAATAAGGATGTTCCAAATGTGTGCTCAGTGTCCATGTATGTTTGTGTTTTACTCCGTACTCCTGCTCAGCGACAGAGATCTGATTATAATCGAGACTGGACCAAACAATCCTGTGATTGACACCATAAGCCAAGATCTACTGAAAGAACTCAATCGTTAATCTTGAATATCTACGCTTTTGACGACAAGGTCTACCGTACCCTTTATCTAGGCAGTTAGCGACATTGTACGTACACATAGACATACGTAAAGAAGTACATGTCATCTGTGAAAGGTGGTTGTATCTATGACAAATGTGTGCACCAAACAATTCGTAATAGCGCAGGAAATACGAAAGCTTTTATCTGTTGCATACAGCTTGTTCGGCTTGACCTGAGCTACTCTACCTATACGCATGACCCGGTAGGTCAGTTGACGCAAACGATAGGTCTATTTACTCTTATACTCTCGAGTTAACTTCGTTACATGGGGGAGCAAAGAATGTTCTGTGTCGATCCTTTCTCGGCTGTTCGGATATGTTGACAATAAACTGATAAAGATGCACCCCTCACAATAACTGACCCTACCAGTTGTGAGACGGTCAAGCGATGAATTAGTATTCAGTTGGTCGGGTCAATCTGAAACATTTTGAGTACGGAAAATTGAGATATGATACTGTTTACAGTTTCAGGTACGTCCTCCAAAGTTACAGACATTAGTACGATGTTCAAGGAATGGGCATGGACGACCTACCTCAAGACTCCCAGACAAAGTTTGCTTTCCAGAAAGTTGAAGATTACAGAGGCTGATATCGAGTTGAAGTGGGATAGAGTGAAGATTACGTCATTAACGCCTAAATACACGAAAGTTGAGGCGACTCCCTCTAAAGTACACGTTCTCTATGACTCCAAATACGACAACAGCACCAAGGAAGACCAAGAACAGACATTCCGGGCTGAGAAGGAGACAGTTTCCACAGCAACCACCAAACTAACCAAAGGTTTCTCCAGGGATATAAACGTCGGCATCGAACTTACCCTTCCTCCAAATCTTTACCAACCTTCCAAAGCAGAGGCCAGCTTTGGACATCGACTGTATGTGGATAACGAGGAGCAGAACACTATTGAAAGTAAGGTCAAGTGGTCAGTGGACACAAAAATCACCTCCAGAAGTAATGTCGTCACTGTAGCTGAACTGACAATAGAGGAGACGAGTTGTCTGTATGAGTTCTCAATGGACGTGAAACTTAAAGGGACGGTCCTTGCAGTCATACGGGACACCCGTGGTGAGAGGAGACACGTGATGACTGTCCAGGGAGACGTGGCTACCGTTTTGAGAGACATTAAAGACAAAAACAGATTTGGAAAACTTTTCAGTGTAGTTATCAACAACTCTCGGACCGTTACCTGGCCGGTGTCCGGCTCTCTCCACCTTAAATACGGAGTGTCACAGACTGTCAAGATACATGAACAAGAATCTCAGTCCAATGGGCGCTAGGGTTAGAAATTTGGCAGGAACATTTGTTCCAACTGCTGATATTCGGTTTTCAGTGCCCATCTAGGAGTTATTCAGGAATCATGTTTGTCGTTACTGGAACGAGATGTTATTGGGCTGCTGCCAATGGCAACGCATTCTATGAACCTATTCAATAAATCCGTGCACCAACGTACATACGTGGTTAGCGTGTCGTGCCTTATTCGAGATAACTCTATGTCGGTCCCACTCATAAGCATGACATCGTCAGTGCTTCTTGGGTTTGTTCATATGTTCCACCATTTCTGTCGGTCTGTGTTCTGTATATTGTACATATTGTGCTCTCTCACTCACCTTCTTTGGGAGGTAAAATCTGTATCAGCCCAACAATGTTTTGTGATAGATTCCAGTATACCCACCAGTGTTAACAGTGTTCCAGTATACCCACCAGTGTTAACAGTGTTCCAGTATACCCACCAGTGTTAACAGTGTTCCAGTATACCCACCAGTGTTAACAGTGTTCCAGTATACCCACCAGTGTTAACAGTGTTCCAGTATACCCACCAGTGTTCACAGTGTTTCAGTATACCCACCAGTGTTAACAGTGTTCCAGTATACCCACCAGTGTTAACAGTGTTCCAGTATACCCACCAGTGTTAACAGTGTTCCAGTACACCCACCAGTGTTAACAGTGTTCCAGTATACCCACCAGTGTTAACTAGTCCATGCATCTTCTTTAACGGGACAGAGTTTCGCATGTAACACCTCGTGTGTCAAACTATGGGAAACGTTTTGATTATCACAGACTGTGTTTCTGTATAGTGTACGGATTAACACTGATTATCCTACGGCGATGAATATATATCTGTGACTGTAATGATCAACTTGTATCTATCTCGAACAAATTTTCATTTCATTCAAATCTTAGCAAAAGAAAATAATGTGTAGAAAATGTTAATATATATTTAAAGCAAAGATTAACTTTCATGTGTGGTTTATTCATATAGTATGACATGTGATGTTATGTTAAGCTTCAGTTGGTGGAATTAATCATGTTGCCTTTCTTGTCGAATAAATCTCCTCATCATCTACATCCTCTTGTGTTGTTTACGATGTCCTCAGGAACTGTATTGGCCTGTGAAAATCTGGGTTAGAATTTATGCTGTACCTGTCGTATGAGGCGAATGACGTATGATAAGGTTCACTGACAGGAGTAGTATTCTAATTTCGCAGATTGATGCTCGTAACATTAGAAGTTCAGCAGCTAAACAGAGAAATGAGACTTGACAGTTCACGAAGGTGGAGAGGCGTTTTAATTACACTAAAGTTTACTCACTGAACTATCAAGAGATCACTAGCTGTTATTGGTGCGTGCATTCGTCTGAAAACTAAACACGAGGCTGATTACATCCGGAATATACATTCATTAGATACTGATATCAATAGTTTATGTGTGCGTGTGTGTGTGCGTGTGTGTGTGTGCGTGTGTGGGGTGGTGGTGTGGTGGTGTGTGTGTGATGTGTGCGTGGTGTGGTGTGGTGTGGTTTGGTGTGGTGTGGTGTGGTGTGGTGTGGTGTGGTGTGGTGTGGTGTGGATGTGTGGTGTGGTGTGTGTGTGTGTGTGTGTGTGTGTCTTCTTTGACGGTGATCCAGTGATTAACATCACGAGCATGACACAGCCTGCCCACCCGTTAGTCGAGAACAATTCTAACGCGGATTTCCAATGATAATAACACTAATGAATTCAGGCTACACAGTTCCAGAGGGGAATTTTAACGATCTGAATGAAATCAACCTATTACCGGGATTCACTCATGGTTGCAAAAACGTAACAGGCTTGAACAAGTCTGAGGCTGCTCTATATAGTCCAGCGGATAATGGTATAATTATGCATTTACGTGTTACAAGCATGAAAATCGGCAGGTATGCTGCTTATACGATAAAAATGTAATACAGATAGAGAGGCACTGAAAATTCAAGATGGCCGCCATTTTTCAAGATGGCCGCCAATTTCCACTCAAAATTACACCGTTAGAGACTTAGATTCCATGTTAATTCCACAATTTTCATACAACATGCATGAAAATTGGCAGATATGTTGCTTATACTATCAAAATGAGATACAAAAAGCGAGGCATTGAATATTCAAGATGGCCGCCATTTTTCAAGATGGCTGCCAATTTCCACTCAAAATTACACCGTTAGAGACTTAGATTCCACAATGTTCATAGAACATGCATGGCTGATATGATGCTTATACTATGAAAATGAGATAGAAAAAGAGATGCTTTGAATATTCATTTTCAAGATGGCCACCGATGTCCACTCAAAATTCCACCGTCTGAGACTTTCCACAATTTTCATGTAATGTGCATCAAACTTGGCAAATACATGTATGTTGCTTGTACCATTTAACATATGTCGGAATACTGAAAACCTTAATTACCACCATTTGCCGTGATATTGGGAATCATCTTAAACCTAATAAAGATTCCCATAAACAATACTTGTCTGGGGATTTCCTCGCTTACCTACTCAGAGTAACATGACCAAATTACTGGGCAGTCTCCACCACAAAGACAGTGCACTTTAGGGCAGCTTTAAGACACTAGCATCTATCACAACATCCTTCAACAGTTGTTGACAGGTCTTTGACCATGGTATCTTTCTGGTATTGTTGACCATGAGGACTCCCACATGTTGGATGCATTGCGATAGTTGACTGTTCCCATATATGTCCTCCCTGATAAACTGTTGTCTTCTCTTTAAACTTTCTTGCTTTGTTCAGATTCACATCGTCACTTGTTCTAAGATACATCAATATTGTGAATATTGAAGAAATGAGTTTCAACTCGCTTTCTCTGTCCATGGACTCACCTACTCTTACACGCCGTCTTGTACATATCCCAGAAAATATCAAGTCTTGTTGTGTTTGTGTTTTCCAGTTGGTTTTCTAGATACTTGGTAAACACTCCCTCACTGAACGATGAAAATATCTTATATTCTCAAGGTTCCACCATAATCACAACTGTTGATCCATCTAGTATTGTTAGCCCAAATTCTGGTCTATTCATGGTAAGACAGAAAACATCTTCCAGACACTGAAGAAGCTGTGATTTAACCGATGGTCAAAGCATATCAATATGAATTTGATTTGCATGCTTGAAAAATCCATCTAAATTGCCTTCTCTAGTTTGACATTGTATGTATGACTACAGTCATTCTTTACTCTGATTTGTTTCTTTGAGGATGACTGTCAGTTTGTTTGAGGTGATGACAAAAGTGACAGTTTGTTCTTCTTGATAGGTTCTGATGAATCTTTCCTTGACAAAGTCGATCATTCCCAAGGTGTTCAATATTATCCAAAGTTTCTACAATAGCTGATGCAGCAGTGTCCCATGTTGATATTAGAAGAAGATCATGTCCATGCTCAAGAAAAGGACTTCCCTTTCTTGAACTCTTCAGTTGTGTTTGGTTGAATATGACTGAGATTTCTCAGGTCTGAACATCCCCAAAACAACTCAAATTTATATCATTTGTCAGCTGTCCATGTTCAGAAAAGGCTTGCACTTGCGATTGTGGAGTATGTTCCAAGTCATTGTGGCGTAACCATTTCCTGACTGGGCAGATAACAGCATCCTTTTTGCATTTCTGGCAAACTCCAGTCCATCTAAGCTGCATCTGTGGACTGTGTTTGACTAGTTATCATCCATGGGAGATGGAAAAAAATAAAACTATTATCTTCTGGAGAGCAGACAAAAATAAAATTATTTTCAGGACATAATACTATGATCTGTCTATTTGTAACTGTCATTGTCATAGGATAATTCTTGTGATTGATATTTTGAGAATATGAATAACCTGTGAACCTGCTGTATTTATATTGATATTAGTAATTATCATGGACATCAAACTTGTACACCCAGATGATTTTGAAATCTAAAGCTGAAAGGTTCCAAATATCAGTGACATTATTTTGTTTATAAACCATTTTGTCTTAAGAAACTAAACTGCATATGACTTTTAGTTAACTGGTAGTGACGTGCCATCAAAACTCTAATTCAACAAATAGTTTCAACAGAAGTCCCCCTCCATCTAAAAACATAAAATCAGTGAGAGGAAAGTATTATTACACATAAATTCTACACAGCCTGTGATACCATTATTTAAAAAAATGCTAAGTAATCTGTACAATGTATCATGGGCAATTTTTGTTTTAGACAATTGTGAAAGTATACACCAGTGAAGGAGACATATATTATTTGTCTTATCAAGTATTAATGTCCCTGTATGGGACATTAATAACTTGTGATGAAATCCCCAGATGCCCCTTGCACACAGCTAACACAATAAAAGGAGTTATACTCACCATCCATGTCTCCTCACAAGCAGTGAACATTCTTCCTGCCATGTGTGTAACATCAGAATAACATTTTCCAGTTAAATAGGTCTATTTGACTGATTACCTCATTGTAACCTTGACTGATGGCATAACTAGCACAGTCACAACAAAGGGGAGATCACTCTCATTTAACCTCATTTCTAGTACTTTCCACACAACAAATAACAGTGGCTCAATCTGTCACAATATTTTTTTTAGCTTATTACAAAAATAATTAATCATATTTTTGAGTGCCTCCCTATCTGAAACATGTTAGAATATTAGTTTCTTAGTATTTTAACTAAATGTTCACTTGTAACATGAAAATGCACAATTCCATACAAATCATGCCATTATCCGCTGAACTAATATAGAGAGCTGTCGTGTCAGAAAATACATGCTAGGTTTATTCCCAGTTTCACTTGAATGCCCAACGACTTGGTGCTAACACACTCACATGTTCAAATGCGTCAGTACCGTGGCCCATGTGAGACCTGAATGCCCTGAATATCTTCAAAGGGTATTCAAGAAATACTCGGTGCTGCTGTCCATCGAGTGTCACACAGATTTCAGTGTATTTCTAAGAACCACATTTCCGAATCGACCGTACTTGAATACGCACGGTTCTTTTATTATGTCTGTTTAACATTAATTCACACACATTTTTACATTTTTAAAGACCAACAAACATGGCACCGTATGATTTAATATAATGTTGCACGGTTATGTACAAATTAAAGTGGCACTGCAGTGGTCCATGCAAAACACATTTCCAAATCAGTCCGTCTTCATGAAACGTCACAGGTAATGAAGTGTGCATTTGTTGATTGACGTTCAGGTATAGGAGTCCTGACAAGATTTGTTTAACAGTAACGTCCAGTGCTTAACGTGTTTGCTATTCACGTCTAAGATCATGTTCGAAGCCATTTTCAGGTGTCCCCCAACCCCCAACACCCAACCCCAACAGCCAATTTATGTAGAAAGTAATTGCATGTCATGTACAAAATCAATGATCCCCCCTTTCCATATTTTTAGGCGTAATTGTTAAACATTTCTTATGTAAAAAACACCCTCACCCGCGTATATGAGTACCAAATTGCTGACCACCCCCTACCTCCCCAGAGCAAAATTGGTGATCCCCCTTAAAATGATCATCACGCATCTAGCCATAAATTAACAGCTCACATTGGTTCACTGTTGCAGTAGACTCTACTCAATAACTCACTGAAATGGTGACCCCTCTAGCAACTTAACATAATGCGTATCTACCTGTCTCTCCAAGTGTTTAAATGTGATTTTTGTTAAATTATGTTCAAATTAAGCTGCACAGGAAGTGTAGGGTTGATGTTGGCTTCAACAGTTGACTCATAAATCGGTTTGGTTTGCTGTTTTACACCGCAATATTCTTCTTATACGACAGCGACAATCCTTTGATCAGCAAGTCCGGCCACACGATCCCGTTAGTCGCCTTTTAGGACATGCATGGGTTACTTAAGTTAGTACAAAACAAATGGCATTCCTACGGGCCACAATTCTTCACAACGAATTGCAGCAACTCACAATCAGTCAATTGTTCCTCTCATCAATACTTCGTATAGTCTACCATATACATATGCAAATTTTAAACTTCACAGAAAGGCAGACCAATCAGAACTACAAAATGGGGAAATTTATTCAAAAGTATATAATAACATCTAAACATGTCTACAATAAATAGTGCAACACGTAGAGTATTCGAACATCAGAGAGCATTAAAGCATCACAGAGTATAGGAACGTTACAGAGCATTAGAATATCATTAAGGTATAACTAGTAGTTGATGGTAAAATATAAACCTGGCTATCTATTGCCAACAACCAAAGGTATATCACATAAGATCTCACATAAATCGTCCTAATGTTAAGAGCAAAGTCCATGTTTGGAAATTGTCAGACAATGTTGTTCTCAATGGATCGATTCCCAGCATCGATTCCATTAACTGTGACAATATTACTTTGCTTCCGAGGCTTGTACACTCTGACAGCATAAACTGACCATAGTAGTCACACTTTCAGCATCAGTTCAGAATTCTTGACTACACTGCCGAAGAAAGACTTTTGAATAGACAAGATGGATGGCTCGAGACTTTCATATACATTAAAGTTACTACATTGTTTCTTTCACCGATTCATAATGATATGTTCTCCTTCATGAGTGCAACATATTTTCCTTTTACTGAGCATCACGAACCTTCTCCCCCAGGTCACTATAAACAGCTATCCTGTACATGAATGCAACTCTCCGGTTCCCCCTACTTGGCATTTGGCTGCATCATCGTCGTTTCCATAGGAAACCTTCACTCTCTGAGACACCCCGTACCTGAACACGACACTACCGTGTACAGGCAGTTCCACAGAACGGTTGTCACTGTCAAATATCAAATCATTCATACTGCCACCATTCCTGTTATTAATGTCTTGAAGAACTGTCGCCACATCGTTTTCAACCACCTGCACAACTTTCTCCATGTTTCTCCTGTCCCGAATCACAGCGACCACTCTTCCCTTCAGTTTCGTAGTGGTGGTGAATTCGTATGTTGCGCTCGTCTCCTCCACCTCCAACTTGGCTATGGTCTGTTTTTTACTCTTGGATACGATCGTTGTATCCACAGACCGAGTCTTCTTCTTCCTCACAACACTGTTTTCATCCGTTGCCACGTGAATGCTGTTTCCGAAACTGGCAGTCGCCATTTGCTTCCTTCGCTCATCTTGAGATTGATCGCCAACAGCCATTCGGGACATTTCGTCCGGAAGGTCCATTTCAATGGTAGTATTCGCCTCCTTGCTGTAGCCTTTGGTCAGCGTGACACTAGCGGTAGACTCTGTCTCTTGTTCCGTTTTGAAACTGTGAGTCTGGTCGTTGTCTGTATCATTGTCATACTCCGATTCAATGGCCACTTTTGTTCCTGAGTCCGATCCCTCTAGCTGCCTGTCATATTTGGTTTCCTGGAGAGTAGTCTTTAATTTTTCCCATTTAATCTCAATATCTGCGTGTTTATACCTCAATTTGGGCTTGAAAATCTTGGCAAAAAAGCTGATACTCGTGTTCTGGTAATGAGTCCAAGCCCATGTTTGAAAAAGCTCCTGCAGATCAATGATTCTTTGAAGCATTTTGTTGATGTATAGCGCTGCTTACGAGCTTGGAATGAGGCGCCTTTGTGCCGTCGCTCGTTTATACCATTGCGAAATAATGGAACGTTTTTCAACGTTATCACAATGAATTGTTCATGGAACTATGGCGATTTATGCAAATCCAAACTCAATCCCCTCCAACGTCACTGCGGTCACGATTGTGTATGACTCTTTGGGTTTTCCCTTACAGCACTCAAAAATATGAAATATGACGCCTTGCTGATTAATTTCATAATTCATATGATGGTAGTGATCACATATGGTTTATAGTGACACACTCGGTAACATGTGCAGAGTATTGTCATTAACTTTACATAAATACATGTATTTTATTGATAGTGGACTAACTGCACAAAATACAGAATGGTCAGCTTGACCTGTGCTACTTTACATATGCATGACCTAGGAAGTCAGTTGGCACAGTCGAGTGCCATTAAATAGAGGAGCAGAGAATGTTATGCGTCGATCCTGTCTCGGCTGTTCAGATATGTTGACAATAAACTGACTATGGTGCACCCATTCAGAATAATACACTCAACCAGTTGTGACACGACCATGCAATGCAATCGTATTCACTTGATCAGGTCAAACTGAACAAGGTTTGTACATACGTTGTTTAAGGTTGTTGGAAAACGTACAAAAGTGTGTCCCTTGCTGATCAATTACATGACCGTCCGGCATTAGTCATATGTGTTAGTGATCACATAGGGTTATACATGTAATGACACATCTAATGTCATTAACGTAACATACATACAAATATGTTATATTCACAGCGAAATGCCTTACGCTGCACATTATTTGTAGAAAACACATACAGTGCTGGGAAACGTTTCACATTGCCCCATAACGGTGTCTACATAAGTAAGAAAACATGAACTCGAGGTAACCATTGATATACACAGGTTGTGGAATTTCAAACTCAAAGGTAAGTATAGATCTGTCTCAACTCAGTGGGACACATGTCAGCGACGAACCCGTGTGTGCATGTACACATATCTGTTATTAGTCATTGGGTCTTCCCAGTGTCGTGGTTATTTCTATTTATAAACACACACACAAATGCGATGCGGAACATTTCAGTTTACTCGGCTGATCGTTCAACCATAATACCTTGCTTGTCGATTTGAAGAAACAAAGACAAAGACTAGCTTTCAAGGTAAAATCGATTTCGTTCATGTGACTTTGGTCTATGCACAGAATTGTGTTGGTGTGTGCGCGCGCGTGTGCTTGTGTGTGTGAGAGAGAGACTCACTGAGAGTGAAGGTGTGTGTGAGTGAAAGAGAGAGACAGAATGAGTGTGTTAGAGTAAGTGTGTGGGGAGAGAATGAATGTGTGAGAGAGAGATGGAAATGGGTATGTTAAAGTGAGTATCTGTAAGAGAGATGAGGGAGAATGTGTGTGTTAGAGTGAGTATGTATGTGAGAGAGATGAGAGAGGATGTGTGTGCTAAAGTGAGTGTGTATGTGAGAGAGATGAGAGAGAATGTGTGTGTTAGAGTGAGTGTGTATGTGAGAGAGATGAGAGAGAGTGTGTGTGTTAAAGTGAGTGTGTATGTGAGAGAGGTGAGACAGAATGTATGTGTTAGAGTGTGTATGTGAGAGAGATGAGAGAGGATGTGTGTTAAAGTGAGTGTGTATGTGAGAGATGTGAGACAGAATGTGTGTTAAAGTGAGTGTATATATGAGAGAGGTGAGACAATGTGTGTGTTAGGGTGTGTATGTAAGAGAGACGAGAGAGAGAACGTGTGTGTTAGAGTGAATGTGAATGGCGGCGTGGTGTGTTTGAAAGAGTGTTTGAAAGATAATGAGTGTGCCAGACTGAGTGTGTGAGAGAGTCGTAGAGTGAGCGTGTGTGCGAGAGAGAGGATGAGGGTTTTGATGTGAGCGTATTGTTTTAGAGTGAATGTATGTGTAAGAGAGAATGAGTGTGTTAGAGGGTGCATGAGTGAATTAGTGAGTGAGTTTGGTTTTATGCCACTTTTAGCAATATTCCAGCAATATCACGGCGGGGGGACACCAGAAAATGGGCCTCACATATTGTACCCATGTAGGGAATCGAACCCGGGTCTCCGGTGTGACGAACGAACGGTTTAACCACTAGGCTACCCCACCGCCCCTTAGAGGGTGCATGAAAGGGAGAATATGTGTGTTAGAATGTGTGTGTGTTAGAGAGTGAGAATGAGTGTGAGTGAAGGGGGACAGAATGAATGTGTGAGGGAGAGAATGAGGCTTAGAGTGAGTGTGTAAGAGAGACAAAGTGAGTGTGTTTGAGTGGATGTGTGCGAGGGAGAGAGAATAGGTGTGTTTAATTGCATGTATGCGTGACAAGGAATGAGTGAGAGAATGACGTGTTAGAGTGAGTATGTGTTTGTGTGAGGCACAGGGAATGAGTGTGTTAGAATGAGTGAGTGAGTAAGTGAGAGAAAGAGACAGGATGAGTGTGTTAGAGTGAATGAGGTTGCGTGTGGGATAGAATGAGTGCGTTCCATGGAGAGAATGAGTGTGCTACAGTGAGTGTATGTGAGATAGAATGAGTGTGTTTGAGTGTGTGTGTGAGAGATAGAATGAGTGTGTTTGAGTGTGTGTTTGTTTGTGTGTGTGTGAGAGAGAGAGAGTGTGTGTGTGTATGTTAGAGTGAGCGTGTGTGCGAGAGAGATAATGAGTATGTTAGAGAGAGTCTGTGTTTGAGCGAAAATGAGTGTGTTAGAGTGAGTGTGTGTGAGAGAGAGAGAGAATCAACGTGTTTAAGTGTGTGTGTGTCAGAGAGAGAGAGAGAGAGGGAGGGAAAATGAGCGTGTTAGAGTGAGTGTGCGTGTGAGGCACAGGAAATGAATGTGTTATAGTGAGCCTGAGTGAGGGAGAGAGAGAGGGAGTCAGTGTGTTTACGTGTGTGTATGTGAGACAGAATGAGTGTGTTAGAGTGAATGTTTGTGTGTGTGATAGAGACACAGGGAATGAGTGTGTTAGAGTGAATGTGTGCGCGAAAGAGAGAATGGGTGTGCTGGAGTTAGTGTGTGTGGAGTAGACAGATTGAGTATGTTAGAGTGAGTGTGTGTGAAAGACAGGATGAGTGTGTTAGGTTGAATGAGGTTGTTTGAGAGAGAGAGAATAAGCGTGTTACAGTGAGAGAAAGTGTGTCCTAGAGTGAGTGTGTATAGAGAGATATATAGAGGGAGAGAGGTACTGAGTTTGTTAGAGAGAGTGTGTGTTAAAGTGAGTATGTGAGGGAGAGAGAGAATCAGTGTTTGTAAGTGTGTGTATGTGTGAGGCACATGGAATTAGTGTTAGTGTGTGTGTGAGGGAGAGAGGGAGTCAGTGTTTAAGTGAGTGAGTGAGTGTGTGTGTGTGTGTGTGGCACGGGGAATGAGTGTGTTCGTCTTTCATTATCTTAGTATGAATCTCACACGAGTGGATGGGTGAAATACTTATCCGCTTCTTGTTTGAGCCATGTCGCTGTGATCATGTCTATTTATAACTCGGTGGGTTTTCCCAAGGTTATTTGCAACAGTAACCTCTGCCGCTCTGTAAATTGGCCATATGACTCTCTGCTGTACAATTGCATGGCCACCGGTATAATTTGTTTGAAGTTGACTTATAGTAACACATGTATGCAACCATATATGCAACACATTGCCATTAACTTCACATAAATACAAAATTTAATGTTTTATTGACGGTGAACTGCTTGATAGTGCACTGCCCCATAACAACATGTGGAGAAGTAAGTAAGGATGTTACAGTTTTCAGTGGTGTGGAGGTATTCATTGTTATACACAGTTCATGGAGGTACAGATTAATAGGTATAATACTCAAGTACAAACCACAATATAAAAACAAGTCTCATCATTATCACAGGTATTACATCACCCCCACATTGTGGGAACGCAGTTACGCTTTCATCCTATCGTATAAGCTTACCGCGTCCGAAAAGTGATGCAACCAAACGAACATAGTTGGTTGTTTGGTTGGTTATCAGCTCCAGGTATGTGAAGGCGGATTGACTGATCAAGTCTAGATTATTCACAGACCTCCGCCATAAAGCCGGAATATTGCTGAGTGCAGCCTTAAACAACAGACAAACCATCCAAATGGTACGCCTACGGGCCACAATTCTTTACAAGGAAGTGCAGCACCTCACACAACTAGGTCAGTCTATCATTTACATCTGGTAGTTTCGAAGTGCACAAAAAGACAAAACACGAAGAGATACACAATGTGCAAATTTATTTGAAATTACGAAAAATAGATTCTTAATGACATGCAAAACATACCAACGCCGGTAATAAATAAATGAAAATCTCACACCGGCAGTATTGGAGCATCATAAAGGTTTAACTATTCTATGGCGGTACAGTATGAACAAAAGTATATCACGGCGGCAGCGACATACAAATTCACATAGACAGTCTTAGTTGAATCTATTGTTCAGTGCTTTACACTATGATAACTGTGACAATATCAGTTTACACCCAACAATATAAAAACATATCCTATAATAGCCATATTAGTCACACATATAGCATAAGTTCAGACATTCTTGACTACACTGCTACAGGAAAGATCAGGTGATGGCTCGAGACATTTGCATGCATCAGTCAGTGCTTGTTTCTCCACTGATTCATAATGTAACATATTGTCTAACATATGAGCACAACATATTACCTGTCTGAACTGAGCATCACTAACCTTCTCCCAGGGGGCAGTAATAACAGTTACGATACACGTACCAAGGCAAGAGATGGGTATACCCTTGGGGTTCCCCCTGTTTGGGATTTTGCTGTATCATCGTCCTTTCCATAAGAAACTTTCACTCTCTGTGATACGCCATACCTAAACACGACAGTGCCCTGTACAGGCAAGTAGACAGTGCGGTTGGGAGTGTCAAATATCAAGTCATTCATACTGCCACCATTTCTGCTATTGATGTCTTGAAGAACAGTCGCCACATCGTTTTCAACCACCTGCACAACTTTCTCCTTGTTTCTCCTGTCCCGAATCACAGCGACCACTCTTCCCTTCAGTTTGATGGCGCTGGTGAATTCATATGTTGCGCTCGTCTCCTCCACCTCCAACTTGGCTATGGTCTGTTTTTTACTCTTGGATACGATCGTTGTATCCACAGACCAAGTCTTCTTCTTCCTCACAACACTGTTTTCATCCGTTGCCACGTGAATGCTGTTTCCGAAACTGGCAGTCGCCATTTGCTTCTTTCGCTCATCTTGAGATTGATCGCCAACAGCCATTCGGGACATTTCGTCCGGAAGGTCCATTTCAATGGTAGTATTCGCCTCCTTGCTGTAGCCTTTGGTCAGCGTGACACTAGCTGTAGACTCTGTCTCTTGTTCCGTTTTGAAACTGTGAGTCTGGTCGTTGTCTGTATCATTGTCATACTCCGATTCAATGGCCACTTTTGTTCCTGAGTCCAGTGCCTCTGGCAGCCTGTCATATTTGGTTTGCTGGAGAGTAGTCTTTATATTTTCCCAAATAATCTCAATGTCTGCGTGTTTATACTTCAGTTTGGACCTGAACAGATTTGCGAAAAAACCGGTACTTGTATATACGTAATGAGTCCAAGCCCATGTTTGAAAAAGTTCCTGCAGGTCTATGATTCTTTGGTGCATGTTCTTGACGTACCCTCACTGTCGTATTGCGCCGCTCTCTAGCTCAGAGTGATGCGTCTTTGGTGATCTCGTTCTTTTATACCATTGGGAAATATGGGATGGGATTTCCCCATTTGTAATTCCCAAAACATTATATTTAGCTCGCACGTAATCGCAGTCCCAGACTCTGAATGGAACGTTTGTTCTTCGTTATCACAATTATTTGTTCATGCAAGTATAGCGTTTTCTGCAAATCCAAACTTACCTCGCCCCAACGTCACTAAAATCAATCATTTAAATAAGACACCACCTACTCCGCTATCGTTTAAACACACACCCTCTTTGCAATCGCACTTCAGTTAAAAAAATAAGCCTCCTTTTGTTTGAGCCTTGGCACTGCGATCACGTCTATTTATAACATTTTTGGCTTTCCCAAGGATATTTGCCGCAGTGAACTCTACCGTACTCAAAATTGGACATGTGACGCCTTCCTGATCAATTACATTACGACCTGCATAATTCATATGATGGTAGCAATCACATATGGCTTATAGTGGCACACTCGGTAACATGTGCAGCATAATGCCATGAACTTTACATAAATGCATTCATGTTTTTATACTGAATTAACTGCACAAAATACAGATTGGCGAGCTTGACCTGTGCTACTTTACATATGTATGATCAAGGAAGTCAGCTGGCACAAACGGCACGTCGAGTTAGCTTCGTTAAATAGGAGACAGAGAATGCTATGCGTCGATCTTGCCTCGGCTTTCCGGATATGTTGACAGTAAACTGACAAATGTGCACCCCTTCACAATAACAGGCCCAACCAGTTGTGACACGACCATGTGATGCAATCGTATTCCCTTGATCAGGTCAAGCTGACCAAGCTTTGTACATACATTGTTGGAAAACGTTTATCACTGCCTCATAAAACTGTGTATGTAAGTATGTAACCATATTTGGGGAACATGGAGTGGAGGTAACTATTGTTGTACACAGGTTGTGGAACAACACACTGAAAGACATATATAAATCTGTAGGAAACCGAGTGGGACACATTTCAGCAATGATTCCACGAAAACCCTTGTGCGCATGTACACATATCTATTTTTAGTTATCGGTCTTTCCAGCTGTTTCTGTTTATAAACATACGTCTCCCACGAGTGCGATGCGAAACATTTCAGCTTAACCGGCTGATCATTCAACCATGATAAATTACATGTCGGCTTGATCAACAAAGACAAAGGTAAAAATATCTTCGTCTGACTATTGCTGGAGTACAAACGTCCATGTGATGTTGTTCTGTGCACAGAACTGTGTCTGTTTGGGTGTGTGTGAGAGACAGAATGTGTGTGTTGGAGTGAGTGTGTGTGTGAGAGAGAGCGTCTGTAAGTGTGTTAGGCAGCGCCTGAGACAGAGAGTGAGAGTGAGTGTGAGAGTGAGTGAGGGAGAGTGGGAGTGGGAGAGAGAGAGAGTGTCAGACTTACAGTTAATGTGTGAGCGTGAGTAAGAGAGAGTGGAAGTGTGAGAGGTAACAGTTTGGAAAAGAGTGCGGGTATTTAATATAGGCCTTAATTTGTGGATGCATGGTGTAGGTGAAGTAATGATGGCGACGAGGTGTAGTAGCATGGGTGACCGCTTTGGTCAGCTTGTCTTCTGGGAGTTTATGGGACGACAGGGTAGCCCGATAAAGCCTCGCCGAAGACCCGGGTTCGATTCCTCACATTGGTATATTGCCTGCAGCCCATCTCTGGTGTTCCACTGTGTACTATTGCTGGAATAATGCCATTGTCTATTTGTCGTGCAATCGTACCGATGAATTTCACTTTATACAAAAAAAGTTTAGTGAAGATTAAGACAGCATATCCTCATAATTTCGCCTTGCCAATTCTACATCTAAATTTCAGAATTTTAATCAACTTAGGATAAAAGTTGTTTAACGAACCTTCATAGTTTCAAATCGCAATTGTTGGTCTGTATTACAGAGGGGTAAGAGCAGTAGTTGGAACACTGAAACAAATGCACGTGTGGTACGTGGTGAGCGTTAACTTGTTGTCAGTGTTTCATTTAATGTGTGCACCCCGTTGTAATACAAACCAGTAAGAGTGATCAAAGGAGTATATGCTGTTCCATTGTTATCAAAGACTTAAACCACCTCTTGAATTCCCGTCTCGTGAAAAACGACGCTCACTCACTCAACCAAGCTCAATTACCAATTCACTGACCTATCCACTCACTCACTCACTCACCCACCCACTCTTTTACAGAGCTGAGAAGACGACGAACGCTACCATTACAACCGCCATTACTAAGGGGTTCTCTAAGGAAGGAAGCTTTGGGCTAGAGTTATCCCTACCTGCTGACGTCGCCAAGGCAACGATTGGGTTTGGTCTCAACTACACTGTTGAAACTGCCGAGGAGCATACCATCGAAAAGTCAATGACGTGGGCCACAGATACAACGGTGACGTCAAAACCGAAGTCAGTCACTCTGGCAGAGCTTGAGATTGAGGAACAAGCTTCGAGTTGGACATTCGAGGTCAAGGTCACCATCAAGGGACGGATAACTGCAGTGATCAAGGGTACCAAGGGTATGACATCTGTTGCCATGACGATTGATGGAGATGTCGCAACTATCCTTGAAGATCGTCGAGCAGGAACTGCAACGTCTGTACCTAGAGATGTTGAGATAAAACATGGCAAGGTCACATGGCCTGTAACGGGCAAATGTGACTTCCGGTTTGGCGTGTCCCAGAAAGTGAAGGTATCGCCTGTACAACCAATAGATAAGGGGGAGTGATGGATTTGGGGGAAAAATCAAACCCTCACACTAATGTGTAATACATAAGAACTCCAAATGGTAACAGCGTTACCGTCATTACTGCTGGGTTTTTTTCATGCTTGTCGTCAGCGCTTGTCGATTAACGGGATGACCAGGATTGCTGACATGGTTGAGGCATGTCATCATGTGCCGTTTTAGATAGATGTTCGTTTTCAGTTACTTGTTTCTCTGGTCAAGTGTCAAGGCAGACTGTCCTCATCAATGATTTTATCAGAATTACAAACAAAACCTAACTTGAGGATTCCAAGGCTTAAAATAATATTGTGTTGTATTACTTTTCCTGGTTAAAGTGGCTCAGTTGCCAAAGTCGACCTTTTCGATTTATTTTCAGACAGACGTGCAGCTAAGTCATTTAAAAGGTGTTTAGAAAACCCCATGAAAGTTCATTTGGGAAGCCTGAACGTCGCCGTTATCAATGCGTACTGGAGACGTTTACCTATCTAATGTTCGAATGAAAAGAGTTTATTCAGGAAGCTAGAAACGGCGTCTATTATCATGGAAACATATTTCTATTTCTCGAATATGTAAGTACTCTGGATCAGAGGAAAAGTAACAACAATTTGCGTAACTGTTCAAAATCAGTCTGAATGCTTGTTATCATGATAATGATCATTTCCCAAGAGTTCTATATTTAAAACACTGCTATGTTTCCAGTATTGATTACATGTCACTTTCTTGGGCGTTGCATCATTAATGTCACTGTATCTTGGATAAGCTTGATTTCATTCACAAAGCACATCATGTATGTTTACTTTTAAAAACAATGAAACACGGATATGTTTGTATTTTCATCATACTTTTTTATCATTTTCATGTATCGAAGTATATGAGCAATAACATAGAGTTCAGGTGACGATACGATTACAGAGCTTTTTCTAGCGCTTCCGATAGTTCCGTTTTTTATTGTCAATATATTTAGAGTGTTGTGCATTATATTCTGTTTTGACAAATACCCTGGACCGATGGCCGAAACAAATCCGAAAAGGATGGTACTTGATGTTTGTTAACGTGCCTGGCACAAGGCATAAGGTGATAAAAGTGGTGGCTAACTCATGTCAGTATGATGAGAATGGGGTATGCATGTATACAGGCCATGCGACGTTCACCCGAGCTGGATCAATGAAAGCCAATGTATCCAGACTAGTGCAACTGATCGGATACATAAGCACACATGTACAGCGTAATGTTAACCTTCAGCTTCAACTTTATCAGTTTTTTCCATTTGCAGCAACTCTTAACATTCAGACTTAATAACAATAAAAACCGTTTATACTGTCTTTACTTTCTTATTTCTACAACAATTGCAAACATGTGTTCAAAATAGACAGATAAAAAGTTTTAAAGTATTATAACACAAAAAAGCAATTTCACGAAAGACGTCTCAGACTACGTTAAGCAATCAGGGTGCACGATTTATAAGCAAAATTTGAACATGTCCTTAATGTATATTAACGGTATATTGTGCGGAACGGGATCACTCCGCTACACCCACCCTCTCCGTTCCACTACACTCCACCCAAACCAACATGACATCGCTCACCTACACCCCAGCCCACATCACTCCGCTCCACTCGACTCCATTCCACTCCTATACGCTCCTCTCCGTTCCACTCGGGATCTAGCTTGATCTTTTCATTGTTGTCTAATCTTTCAGGACAGATCCCAAAACCGTGAAAGTCAGGGTTGACAGTGTGCATTTCAGGAAACTTCCTAGAACAAAAAACACGGAACAATTAGCTACGTCAGAACTTATATGTTCGTCCATACATTCTTGTGTTTCGTGTTTGCATGGGTAAGTACTGTGTCTTAGTCTGCAATCAGCAATATTCCCGCTGTATCACGGACCCTGTCAATAACGACATCTGAACCTGTTCAACCAGTGGCCGATGGTATAATGATGCCCTTCCTTGGCACAAACAGCACATCTTAAGACATGATAGCATGGCTCGTTGCTGTTATTATCGTCTTCACCATGCCTGTGGCTTTGATCCCGAGGTCCATCCATGGTACGACCCTGAACATGTCCAGGGCGTCCTGGAAAATGGTGCTTTTAAACTTCTCTGGAATAGGCCCATAATCATGAATTACATGTCAATTTGATCATCGAAGACAAAGATTGGCTTTCAAAATAAAATGATCTAGGCCATCATATCACTTGAAGTAGATAAAACAGGATTCTTTCACTCATAACCAGAAAATACCACCTTCTGCCTTTGAGAGATCCACAAGGTACTTTATCCTTTTTTTAAATATCTTGGTATGAATCTCACACAATCCTGCATCATCCTCGACCATGAAAAATTGTCGACGAGGGTGGGATTCGAACCCACTCGGGGAGACCTCAATGGATTTTAAGTCCATCGCCTTAACCATTCGGCCGCCTCGCCCGTTCAACGTTAACGAGCAATTCTAGCTATTTATGACAATGAAAAATCGACCAGTTGCTTTTGCACAATGCCCAGGAGGGCAGTTCCACATTTCCACCTTAGCAGGTCTGAAAGTCTGTAGTCATATAAAATGTTATCCAGGGTATCAAATTATTCCCAAATAATGCCAGTATTCGTTACAGTTACACCAGTACCTCTTACTGTTACACGAGTACATGACTGGAATACTTAGCTGGGTGTTGTTTGAGCCATGTCACTGTGATCCTGTCTATTTATAACTCGGTGGGTTTTCCCAAGGTTATTTGCAGCTGTAACATCTACCGCTCTGTAAATTGGCCATGTGACTCTTTGCTGTACAATGACATGACCACCGGTATCATTTGTTTGAAGTCGACTTATAGCGACACATGTATGCAAACATATGCAACTTGTTGCCATTAACTTCACATAAATACAAACATTTTGTTGATGGCGAGCTGCTTGATAGTGCACATTGTTTGTGAAAAACTGCCTCATAACAACATGTAGAGAAGTAAGTAAGGATCTTATAGTTTGTCATGGAGTGGAGGTATTCCTTGTTATACGAAATTAGTGGGATTACAAACTGAAAGGTATGTATGTTACAGTCACTGATTACAGTCAGCCAGTTTCAGATAATTTACAAATTGTAAATTGAAATTGTCTAATAAAATAGACAATTTATTTGACAAATTGGCTGAAAGTGAGTTTCAGTGATTTCAAGGAGTATAAAGTGAAACACGAATCATGTTTATCATCCTCATATATTCTGAAGTCAGATGATTGTTATAGCTCTCAAGACGATTGTTATAGCTCCCCTCTGAAGAAAAGCAGGTAAGATCAGCAATATCAGCATAATCAATCAATATTTAGATAACAAACGACAATTCCTAAGGTTGTGTGATTGGCAACAACTGCTTTAATCTCTTGATCTTTCTTAATCATAGTTGTGAGGTTACTGAGCTCCAATCTAAAACACTTTAAGAAGACGTCTCAGTTTACAGACCTGACTTGTCTCAGGTTCGAGATGGCAGATACAATGGAAGAAACGTTTTTAGGCACAGGGTTATCGAAAAGAAGAAATACTGATGCCAGGTGGCATCTGATGAAGAAAGATGAAGACGTTCAACTCCTCGATGACTTAGGACTGCTGCTCCTTCTGAAAAGAAGTCTAATCGACAGTACCATGCTCTTGGACGATATCAAATCCTTCAATATGTCGACTTTGAGAAACTGAAACCAAAACGCAATGACGGTTTGTTTTCAAGAAACCGTTTACTTCACACACATATATGATATGACATCATTAAACGAACACACATTTCAAATGGACATGGTGGGTTTGACAGGATGATCAAAGCATTAGTTAAGCATGCAAGCATCACCCACACGTAAAGGCATGCTTGTTGCATGGATGGGGGACAATGACTTGGCCGATAGAACTGATGATTGTCCACTTTCAGACTTGTGACTAAATATGTCCTGCAAGCTGTCTATCAGTCTTGTCCAGTTTTACACCCAGCCCCAGTCCCGGCAGACACCAGCGAGCATCCTCCTTCCCAATGTTAAATTAGGACTATATATATATATATACACACACACACCCCTCTCCCGATGGCAGGAATGCAAAACATTTTAGCATAAGTGGCTGATCTTTAAACCATTATGAATTACATGTCAATTTGATCATCGAAGACAAATATTGGCTTTCAAATTAAATGATCTAGGCCATCATGTCACTGCTGGTGCACATACTCAAATCAAGATTTAAGATGATTCTGTTCTGTGAGACCGTGTTTTCGTGTTATGTACTGTCTGAAGTATACCATATACCACCTTATGTCTCATTGTTGTGAATAGAGGTGTGTGAATGTGTATGAGACAAAATGAGTGAGTATGGTTTTACGCCGTCGTTAGCCATATTCCAACAATATCACGAAGGGATACACCAGAAATGAGCTTCACACATTGTATGCATGTCGGGAATCGAACCCACGTCTTCCCAGTTCATGTATGTGGTGATGGTAAGAGAAAGGGTTTTCCCTCTTCAGTATAGTTTTCGTGAAATATATAACTACTGCCCCTCTCTCTCGCTCAGGGCAACAACAACAGAGAAAAAGTATTATTTAAAATGCCTTACTGTGTTATAAACTTTCCTAATTGGTGAGTGTTGTGGCACCGGCTCTAATGAGCAAAACACCCTCTATATCCCTATGTCGAATTGGGTAAGTGGGCCCTGATGTGATGGATGCTTAGGGATTGTCATCATTTATAACATGTGTTTCGTCTTTGCGTACCGCACCACCCGTCTACTTCCTGAAGTAGATAAAACAGGGCCCATTAACTTCATCTTAGATCTTCACCGGATGAATGGGAATAGACGGTCCTGCTGTACACTTTAACTTTACGTTCACACTAACACGATGGTAGGATTCATTTATGGTTTTCGTTAGTAATTATAATATAGACTAGTATCGTATTGCAAATTGGATGGAAGGTGTGGTGTAGCCCTATTAATTATGCCATTGTATCTATGACTGCGTGATAAGAACAGGAGCGGTCTTGTGGTACCAGGACTCAAGGTAGTTGAGATGTATTAAAACTATGACTTCCGAGTACAGTGTTGGTATAATGATGCCTAAATACCATAACTTGTCCCTGGTGTAAACTATATCATGCTATGAAAGTCAAGACGTCTCCCATTACTGACGTCTGTACTGTATGTGATTTTTTTCAAAACCAAATATTTTCCATTTAACCAAACAAAATATCTTTCTTACATAGATAAACTATTTTCCTCGTACTTAAAATTATAATAAAGAAGCTATAAACTGAGCAGGCATCGCCATGTTAACTTTACTGATCCTGTTGTGATTGCTATCATTAGGATCGAAATCCACGAGGCATTGGCAGTGCCCTCTCTCCTTTCTCTCTCTATGTCTCTCTCACACAAATGCTCTAACAGCACACACTATCTCTTCCTCATTACACGCACACACACGCACATAAGCACGTGCTGCTCTGTCTTTCGTTAACATCAACGCTTATTGAGAAAACGTGCTACGTCATCGTCATATGAATATTAATTGCATAACGAACCGTGTGCTCTGCGTATGAACACTCATGTTCCATCTTTATCTCCAGATTCCTCTGTGTTCCAATAGTTTGGAACTGATGGCGTTTTACGTCGCCTGTGTGTCATCATTTCTTCTACAACGTGACAACGCCTGTCCAGCACCTTACCCATGTTTGTGTCGAGGTGTTAGTCCTGGATACAATAAATCTATTGATGCTGATAACACTTTCCTGGGGTAAGTAGTAACCTTGAATAAACTCAGTATGGTCATCTGTCGGTTGACCTCTCTTCCTCAGTCTGTCTTTCAGACAGCTGTATGCCCTCAAAGACCTGGCTCTAAATGGTAATGTCATTTCTCAGTGGGACAACAACACTATGCGAACTCTCGGGAGAGGCCTGATCAGATTCAGTGCCAGGTCCTTCTCAGGAACCCCGTGCTCGTCGTCAGTTTGCCTACATAAGACAACTTGAATTCCTGCATCTCACTGACACTCACTTGTAGTTCTCAAACTACACTCTCACAAAATTTATTATGTCCAGAATGGAAACTCAGGTACCCGACGTTTGAAAGCATTTTCCCAAACTGGCGGAGCTAGACATGGGCTACAATAAACTAACGGAAAATAGTGTTAAGGGGGATTTATTCGCATCTCAAACTAAACTTTAGTTCCTTACAATCTCCTACAATCAACTCAACACGACCCCCGATGTTCTTTCAAATCTGAAGAAAGTCACTTAACCGGAACCCAATGACGACGAAGGACATATTTTTCAAAGCTGCCTCCCATTATCGTGCGATTTGATTGCAAATCATGGTGGCCTGAAATTAATTCCTGCTAATCTTCAACAACGAAGTTAGACGAGATCAACATGTACACCTATCACATAACAGCTAAACCTTAGAAGGACCTCGGCCATTTGCCCAATCTTAAGACAATTTTCTTGGGAAGACATTATTTGATTGCCAGTCAATGCTTTGATTGGAGGCACAAATCTGGAACAGCTCTCTTTAGAAAAAATGTCATGTTCTCCTTTTCTATTATTCGCTATTTGCCAAAGTTGTTGTACCTGACAGTGCAGAATCCAGTATGCACCTGTTCAAGTGACGTTCCACAGTCGTGGAGCGGAGTCACATAGAAGCCAGAAGGTCACCAACTCAACACGTCTAAGAGAACGTCACAACCTGTCAACCTTACGATTGATAACCAGAGCGTTTCAACCGGTTCTAGGGTCACCATGTCTAAGATGGATCTGTCATGTCTACATTTGTCCTTCTTTTAATTCTTGTGCACAAAATACATATTCCTGTTTTACACAAATTGTGCTAAAGGGAGAGAGAGAGAAAAAAACGCACAGAGAGAGACACAAACCCACACAGAGAGAGGGAGAGGGAGTTAGAGAGATGGGAGAATTTTCAAATGTGATGTAAAATATGTGTCTTCTTGCCTTCCGCACCTGCACTTTTGCAGATACACTCTACAGTCTCTCCCTACATATTGAGATGAAAATCCAGTACACGTGAAATTATTACTTTGTGAATAAAATATGTTTGGGTAGCACGTCATTGCTCATATCATCTTTGACGTGCGCCTTCATTCCCGGACAGTGAGTTTGGAATGATAATTAAATGCTGACACGTGTACCTCTTCGGGTTTACAGTTCCAGCAAAAACATTGGAAAAGTGTTCCACCCTAAGCAGGTTTCACCAATACCACACACACAGACACAGACACAGACACTGCCACACACACAGACACACACACATACACACAGACGCATTTCTTCACTACAACTCGGTAATACCCATGCTCTAAATAGACTTTGTCCTGGCGTTGTCACGTGATCGTGAAAGTAATGTGTATCAACGCAGCAACGCCAGTCTTAAAAACAAACATTCATTCATTTCATATGAGATCGATGAAAGAAAGATCTCGTTTCTACAAATGTCGTGTAACAAACCAATCAATCATATGCGATGTTATGAGGGCTGCGTGTTGACAAAGTAGTTTTGACAAAGTAATGCTGTGGATGGCTGTCTTCTTTGACCTCAAACGGATCCCCGTGAACTGGTGTGGCTGGAAGGAAGATCATTTGGCAGTCAGTCTCATCATCTCATCACCATACTGTTTCAAAAGTAATAGCTCAGTGGCCCATATGTCCTTATACTTGCTTCACTGTGTTTGTACGAACAATTCTCATCATTTCTGTTATAAGGTGTTTAGGGGCTACATTTCTATTTGTTTGTGCATCATTTACTTGTAGTGATATATGTCACATACCATATATGATACTGATCCCCTCAGTTGGTGTCCACGTTCAACTAAATTCCTCATTTAGACGAATGGCTTGTTTCCAGTATGGATGGGACTGGAGTATATATATAATGTGATATATTTAGTTAGGGATGATCATGTTTCTTGTAAATGTTTGTATTTCGATTTGTTTTAAACTGCTTTAGAGATGCCTGTAACACACAGTCTACCGTCGTAATTTATGAAAGGCTCTTTTCAGTTGCGTACAATATATATACAGACACATGTGCTATATCTGCGAAGAAACACCGCTTACTCACTCTATCACCAAAACACACTTCTTCGACTAAAGTTTCCTGTTTTGCTTGGAAGTAAACAATAGACTGGAAGAAGCACATAGCCTTGATACTTTATATAAAGGTGTACATCTGCTAAAACAGACTTGTAGAGGATGCCATCAGAATACATATAGCCAGTTTGAACTTCAATGAACACAGATGTTCACCAATCTAGATAAATTTGAAATGACGCTCTCCCTGTCAGACAAATTTTAAAAACACTCTAGCGAAAACCACCACCAACAACAACCAAAAATTTACATGCGCCAAGCAAACACACTAACAAACACATTATTGAAGAATGAGCACCCGCCTTTAATGTGAAAACTTAGATACCACATTTTCCACACAGTTATCTTGTTTGTACCTTATTTTTACTGAAGTTTATCATACAAATGCCACCACGTCATTTCTCACCTGAACACACTTTCACTATGCCGTATCCCAAGGCATCCATATTGTATATTATTGTTTCAAAACAAGAAGCTGTAGTTTGAAAAACGGAAGAACACGTTTTGTTTAAGTAACTATACGGTAATCAGTTTTATAGGAGTAACTGTACAATCAGTTCATTTAAGTAACTGAACAATCAGCTTTGTGTAAGCAATCAATTTTGTTTGAGCAATTTACAGATAAATATCCATTATTGACATCAACAAATCCCCTTGATATAACATATGAAAAATTCAGTTTTACGCCAGTCCAACATAGTTTCTGGAATCCACTTCTGTAGGTAGTTGCTCTTGTGCAAGGTCCATTTCTTGTGAAACGCCATGCGAGACGTGTAGTTTACCAATAACTGACCACTTGACCACGTCTCCCTCAACATAGACGCAGTTAGGGATACATGTTTCAGGTTGCACTATTGCGTCTCCGATGATGGTTGCACACCACGTGTAGCTGGTAGTCGTTGTAGTCGTGTTGTCCTTTCGTTTTAGCAAATGTCGCCCACGCCCACTTTTTTATTGACGTCATCCAGGTCCGTCAGTTTGCTCGGCATGTTGATATCTAGGGCAAAGCATAGCTGACTGATTGATAAATGTACTCAAATTCTAAACACAGAGTGGGTGCGTGGGTGAGTTTAGTCTTGCGCCGCTTATATCAATATTCCAGCAATATCAGGGCGGGGAACACTAGATATGGGCTTGAGGCCTATTAGTATGTGTTTCTGCTCTTGATGGTCGCAGTGGCAACAATAAAATGAGTGAGTGAGTTTAGTTTTACGCCGCACTCTACCATATTCCAGTCATATAGCGACGGTTTGTAAATAATCGAGTCTGGACCAGACAATCCAGTGGTCAACAACATCAGCATCGATGTGCACAATTGTCAGCGAACCTGACCACCCGATCCCGTTAGTCACCTCTTACGACAAGCATAGTCGCCGTTCACGGCAAGCATGAGTTGCTGGCAACAATAAATATTATCAACTAATATTTGTGTGCCTGTGTTACACAAAGTCCATAACATTTTAACCTTGGTACGTATTTTCTTTCGTTTCTGTCGGTGCTTGCCCCTCATTCATATATATTGTAATGTCTAATCATAGTTGTCACATCATTATTGCTGTCACACTTTTAACACATGGCAAGTCTTTGGATATCATTAATGTATTTTCTAGTCACGATATGCTTGAAAGTATGTCGACGTGACGTGAAATATTAATTTATTCACTCACACACTGATTCGATGGTGTTGTAACCCGTTACTGTTCATATCAGAAATTACAGGTGTCTGACCAAAACTCAAGAACAGGATACGGCGTTAAATAGCAACAAGTCTCAATATGAAATCTGGATGACATTTAGAGTATTATACATAGCAAAACGTGTTCAACATAACAGAATGGCACCAGTACCGAGTAATTCCTGAACACGATTTGAGCTAGGTTATGGGACGTGCCTCATAAGTCAGAACACATGAAATACATGTATCTGTTTCTATATGTGACTGGTCGTTATCCATTAAAGCGAAAATTGGGACAAACCTATCAGGTGATATCTGACACGACAGCTCTATATTAGGAACGTCAACGTCTTTCTGCCACGTGGACGGCGACAAAGACCAGTGTTCAACAAAGTCGTCAGACATATTTGTGTACAACCTATCTGGCATTACCATTCCCGAGGGGAATCGCCGAAATATTAATAACTGTGTTAGCGGCACACAAAGCTTTCACATTGTAACCAATAGATACGACACTGCACGCGCTGAGCAACTTAGATATCGATTATACATTCAACTTGTAAGTGAACGGTTGTTAGAACGCTCGTCAATGTACTGCATGTAATATTGATATATAAGCCCTGTTAATAATAATAAATTCGCACACATTTTCTGTACGTTTGCAAGTATGAGTGAGTTAGTTTTACGTCGCACTCAGCAATATTCAAGCTATATGGCGACGGTCTGTAAATAATCGAGTCTGGACCAGACAATCCAGTGATCAAGGGCATGAGCATCGATCTGCACAATTGGGAACTGATGACATGAGTCAACCAAGTCAGCGAGTCTGGCCATCCGTTAGTCGCCTCTTACGACAAGCATAGCCCCCTTTTATGGCAGCATGGGTTGCTGAAGGTCTGTTCTACCCCGGGACCTTCACGGGTGTTTACAAGTATGAAAAAAATGTCCGATTATGCAGTTTAACATACACATCTATATTTGATCCCGGTTAGAATTGATCTTCAGCAACTCACGCTGGTCGTGAACAGGATCGTGTGGTCAGACTCACTCACCATAGGAAACCATGCTCATGACGTTGACCATTGAGTTATCTGATCAATGTTCTTGCAGACCGCCGCCATATAACTGAAATTATTCTGTGTGCGACTTAAAGCAAAAAAAACATCAAAAAAAACACTAACCAGCTAACCATTTGTGTATGCAATGCGTGAATGTGCGTGTGTGCATACATGATAATCTACCCGTGCTGATAGATCCTGAAAATATGCAAAAATGCTAGGATCCCATATTTCATTCAGTTATAGAAAGAGAAATAATGGTTAATGAGAAATAATAATTCATGACTCGGGAAATATTTACTTACATATATTTTGAAATACATACACTATTGACGAAGCAGATCAGGGGGTCATTTACGATTTTTAATTAGAATTCGATTCACTAAAAGACTTAACACATTCCACGTGACATTCATTTGATATCACTACATTATGTCAATCAACGTCACGAGCCACGGCGTTTTCATAATGCATGGTGTGTCTAAACTGCACAGTAATGTACTCTTCTATTGGTTCAACTGATATACTTGCCATGGGTTGACTGTAATCATTATGCACTGTCTCCATGAATTAGACGAAATGCAGTGTCTTCACTTGTAGATACCCTTTCCATAGGGTTAACCGCTGTAACTGAAACTAATATCGCCCTTATCTTCTCGGAAATACCCTCAGTTGCACACGTTAGAAGTACAGTTCGTGGACACCAGATATAGGTACACGCTACACGGTGATATACTTGTCTGACACGTGATGCAGCTGGGCTATATAATGAATGGTCTAGCTCACCCCCTCAGTATTTAATGGTTGATGTTACACCTGGACGGTAGTGGCATAATGCAACACAATATGGCTTATCTTCCTGATGCACCCTCAGGTCAGTGCGTGTGCGTGTGCGTGTGCGTGTGCGTGTGCGTGTGCGTGTATTATGCGTATTTATATGTAACGCAATGTAATTTTTTTAACCTCTCAATCCGTGTCAAACTCCCGCGTTGCGTCTCACATCACTTGTGCAAAAGCCAGCAGTAATGCCACCTCTGACGTTGAGGCAGCCCACAGGCAAAAGAATTGATCGAAAACCAATAGCGTGACATCACAGTTGTTATGTAAGACTTCGTTTGTCTTCATTGATGCATGTCTTTGTAGCTTTTCACGACTGACGGAGCACAAACTATCACCAGGGTTACAACTATGGATCGAACATATTTTAGAGAGTGTCGCCTTAAAGCATGAAACTAATAAGGATGTTGAAAATATGTGCTCAGTGTCCACGTATGTTTGTGTTTTACACTGTACACCTGCTCAGCGACAGCGATCTGATTATAATCGAGACTGGACCAAACAATCCAGTGACTGACACCGTGAGCCACCGTGAGCCAATTGAAAGAACTCAATTCTTAATCGTGAATATCTACGCTTTTGACGACAAGGTCTACCGTGCCTTTTATCTAGGCAGTTACCGACATTGTACGTACACATAGACATACGTAAAGATGTACATGTCATCTGTGAAAAGTGGTTGTATCTATGACAATTGTGTGCACCAAACAATTCGTAATAGCGCAGGAAATACGAAAGCTTTTATCTGTTGCATACAGCTTGTTCGGCTTGACCTGAGCTACTCTACCTATATGCATGACCCGGTAGGTCAGTTGGCGCAAACGATAGGTCTATTTACTCTCATTTAAACGGGGACAGAGAATGTCAGTCGGGGATCTTGTCTCGCGGATCGGTTGTTGGGAGATGGTGACAATCAACTGACAAAGGTCAGTTGGCACAAACGTCACGTCGAGTTAACTTCGGTACATGGGGGAGCAAAGAATGTTCTGTGTCGATCCTTTCTCGGCTGTTCGGATATGTTGACAACAAACTGATAAAGATGCACCCCTCACAATAACTGACCCTACCAGTTGTGAGACGGTCAAGCGATGAATTAGTATTCAGTTGGTCGGGTCAATCTGAAACATTTTGAGTATGGAAAATTGAGATATGATACTGTTTACAGTTTCAGGTACGTCCTCCAAAGTTGCAGACATTAGTACGATGTTCAAGGACTGGGTATGGACGACCTACCTCAAGACTCCCAGACAAAGTTTGCTTTCCAGAAAGTTGAAGATTACAGAGGCTGATATCGAGTTGAAGTGGGATAGAGTGAAGATTACGTCATTAACGCCTAAATACACGAAAGTTCAAGTGTCTCCCACCAAAGTACACGTTCTCTATGACTCCAAATACGACAACAGCACCAAGGAAGACCAAGAACAGACATTCCGGGCTGAGAAGGAGACAGTTTCCACAGCAACCACCAAACTAACCAAAGGTTTCTCCAGGGATATAAACGTCGGCATCGAACTTACCCTTCCTCCAGATCTTTACCAACCTTCCAAAGCAGAGGCCAGCTTTGGACATCGGCTGTATGTGGATAACGAGGAGCAGAACACTATTGAAAGTAAGGTCAAGTGGTCAGTGGACACAAAAATCACCTCCAGAAGTAATGTCGTCACTGTAGCTGAACTGACAATAGAGGAGACGAGTTGTCTGTATGAGTTCTCAATGGACGTGAAACTTAAAGGGACGGTCCTTGCAGTCATACGGGACACCCGTGGTGAGAGGAGACACGTGATGACTGTCCAGGGGGACGTGGCTACCGTTTTGAGAGACATTAAAGACAAAAACAGATCTGGAAAACTTTCTAATGTAGGTATCAACAACTCTCGGACCGTTACCTGGCCGGTGTCCGGCATTGTCCACCTTAAATACGGAGTGTCACAGACTGTCAAGATACATGAACAAGAATCTCAGTCCAATAGTGAACAGGATTCTCAGTCCAATAGGCGCTAGAGTTAGAAATTTGGCAGGAACATTTGTTCCAACTGCTGATATTCGGTTTTCAGTGCCCATATAGGAGTTATTCAGGAATCATATTTGTCGTTACTGGAATGAGATGTTATTGGGGTGCTGCCAATGGCAACGCATTCTGTGAACCTATTCAATAAATCCTTGCACCAACGTACATACGTGGTTAGCGTGTCGTGCCTTATTCGAGATAACTCTATGTCGGTCCCACTCATAAGCATGACATCGTCAGTGCTTCTTGGGTTTGTTCATATGTTCCACCATTTCTGTCGGTCTGTGTTCTGTATATTTGTACATATTGTGCTTTCTTATTCACCTTCTTTGGGAGGTAAAATCTGTATGAGCCCAACAATGTTTTGTGATAGATTCCAGTATACCCACCAGTGTTAACAGTGTTCCAGTATACCCACCAGTGTTAACAGTGTTCCAGTATACCCACCAGTGTTAACAATGTTCCAGTATACCCACCAGTGTTAACAGTGTTCCAGTATACCCACCAGTGTTAACTAGTCCATGCATCTTCTTTAACGGGACAGCTTCGCATGTAACACCTCGTGTGTCAAACACTGGGAAACGTTTTGATTATCACAGACTGTGTTTCTGTATAGTGTACGGATTAACACTGATTATCCTAAGGCGATGAATATATATCTGTCACTGTAATGATCAACTTGTATCTATCTCGAACAAATTTTCATTTCATTCAAATCTTAGCAAAAGAAAATAATGTGTAGAAAATGTTAATATTATATTTAAAGCAAAGATTAACTTTCATGTGTGGTTTATTCATATAGTATGACATGTGATGTTATGTTAAGCTTCAGTTGGTGGAATTAATCATGTTGCCTTTCTTGTCGAATAAATCTCCTCATCATCTACATCCTCTTGTGTTGTTTACGATGTCCTCAGGAATTGTATTGGCCTGTGAAAATCTGGGTTAGAATTTATGCTGTACCTGTCGTATGAGGCGAATGACATATGATAAGGTTCACTGACAGGAGTAGTATTCTAATTTCGTACATTGATGCTTGTAACATTAGAAGTATCGGCAGTTAAACAGAGAAATGAGACTTGACAGTTCATGAAAGTAGAAAGAGGCGTTTTAATTACACTAAAGTTTACTCATTGAACTATCAAGAGATCGCTAGCTGTTATTGGTGCGTGCATTCGTCTGAAAACTAAACACGAGGGTGATTACATCCGGAATATACATTCATTAGATACTGATAGCAATAGTTTATGTGTGTGTGTGTGTGCATGCGTGTGCGTGTGTGTGTGTGTGTGTGTGCGTGTGGGGTGGGTGGGTGGTGTGGTGGTGTGTGTGTGTTGTGTGCGTGGTGTGGTGTGGTGTGGTGTGTGTGTGTGTATCTTCTTTAACGGTGATCCAGTGATTAACATCACGAGCATGATACAGCCTGCCCACCCGTTAGTCGAGAACAATTCTAACGCGGACTTCCAATGATAATAACACTAATGAATTCAGGCTACACAGTTCCAGAGGGGAATTTTAACGATCTGAATGAAATCAACCTATTACCGGGATTCACTCATGGTTTCCAAAACATAACAGGCTTGAACGAGTCTGTGGCAGCTCCTACTATAGAGTTGTCGTGTCAGAAAACACATGATAGGTTTATTCCCAGTTTCACTTGAATGCCTAACGCTTTGGTGCTAACACACTCACATATTCAAATGCGTCAATACCCTGGCCCATGTGAGACCTGAATGCCCTGAATATCTTCAAAGGGTATTCAAGAAATACTCGGTGCTGCTGTCCATCGAGTGTCACACAGATTTCAGTGTATTTCTAAGAACCACATTTCCGAATCGACCGTACTTGAATACGCACGGTTCTTTTAATATTTCTGTTTAACATTTTGACATATTTAAAGACCAACATGGCACCGTATGATTTAATATAATGTTGCACGTTTATGTACAAATTAAATTGGCACTGCAGTGGTCCATGCAAAACACATTTCCAAACCAGTCCGTTTTCATGAAACGTCACAGGTAATGAAGTGTGCATTTGTTGATTGACGTTCAGGTATAGGAGTCCTGACAAGATTTGTTTAACAGTAACGTCCAGTGCTTAACATGTTTGCTATTCACGTCTAAGATCATGTTCGAAGCCATTTTCAGGTGTCCCCCAACCCCCAACCCCCAACCCCCAACCCCAACACCCAATTTATGTAGAAAGTAATTGCATGTCATGTACAAAATCAATGATTCCCCCTTTCCATACTTTTAGGCGTAATTGTTAAACATTTTTATGTAAAAAACACCCTCACCCGCGTAAATGTGTACCAAATTGCTGACCACCCCCTACCTCCCCAGAGCAAAATTGGTGACCCCCCTTAAAATGATCATCACCCATCTAGCCATAAATTAACAGCTCACATTGGTTCACTGTTGTGGTAGACTTTACTCAATAACTCACTGAAATGGTGCACTCTCTAGCAACTTAACATAATGCATATCTTCCTGTCTCTCCAAGTGTTTAAATGTGATTTTTGTTAAATTATGTTCAAATTAAGCTGCACAGGAAGTGTAGGGTTGATGTTAGCTTCAGCAGTTGACTCATAAATCCGTTTGGTTTGCTGTTTTACACCGCAATATTCCTCTTATACGACAGCGACAATCCATTGATCAGCAAGTCCGGCCACATGATCCCGTTAGTCGCCTTTTAGGACATGCATGGGTTACTTAAGTTAGTACAAAACAAATGGCAGCAACTCACAATCAGTCAGTTGTTCCTCTCATGAATACTTCGTATAGTCTACCATATACATATGCAAATTTTAAACTTCACAGAAAGACAGACCAATCAGAACTACAAAATGGGGAAATTTATTCAAAAGCATATAATAACATCTAAACATGTCTATAATAAATAGTGCAACACGTAGAGTATTCGAACATCAGAGAGCATTAAAACATCACAGAGTATAGGAACGTTACAGAGCATTAGAATATCATTAAGGTATAACTAGTAGTTGATGGTAAAATATAAACCTGGCTATCTATTGCCAACAACCAAAGGTATATCACATAAGATCTCACATAAATCGTCCTGATGCTAAGAGCAAAGTCCATGTTTGGAAATTGTTAGACAGTATTGTTCTCAATGGACCCATCATCGATTCCATTAACTGTAACAATATTATTTTGCTTCCGAGGCTTCTACACTCTGACAGCATAAACTGACCATAGTAGTCACACTTTCAGCATCAGTTCAGAATTCTTGACTACACTGCCAAAGGAAAGACTTTTGAATAGACGAGATGGATGACTCGAGACTTTCATATACATTAGAGTTACTACATTGTTTCTTTCACCGATTCATAATGATATGTTCTCCTTCATGAGTGCAACATATTTTCCTATTTATTGAGCATCACGAACCTTCTCCCCCAGGTCACTATAAACAGCTATCCTGTACATGAATGCAACCCTCCGGTTCCCCCTACTTGACATATGGCTGCATCATCGTCGTTTCCATAGGAAACCTTCACTCTCTGAGACACCCCGTACCTGAACACGACACTACCGTGTACAGGCAGTTCCACAGAACGGTTGTTGCTGTCAAATATCAAATCATTCATACTGCCACCATTCCTGTTATTAATGTCTTGAAGAACTGTCGCCACATCGTTTTCAACCACCTGCACAACTTTCTCCATGTTTCTCCTGTCCCGAATCACAGCGACCACTCTTCCCTTCAGTTTCGTAGTGGTGGTGAATTCATATGTTGCGCTCGTCTCCTCCACCTCCAACTTGGCTATGGTCTGTTTTTTACTCTTGGAAACGATCGTTGTATCCACAGACCAAGTCTTCTTCTTCCTCACAACACTGTTTTCATCAGTTGCCACGTGAATGCTGTTTCCGAAACTGGCAGTCGCCATTTGCTTCTTCTTCGCATTTGGAGATTGATCGCCAACAGCCATTCGGGACATTTCGTTCGGAAGGTCCATTTCAATGGTAGTATTCGCCTGCTTGCTGTAGTCTTTGGTCAGCGTGACACTAGCGGTAGACTCTGTCTCTTGTTCCGTTTTGAAACTGTGAGTCTGGTCGTTGTCTGTATCATTGTCATACTCCGATTCAATGGCCACTTTTGTTCCTGAGTCCAGTGCCTCTGGCAGCCTGTCATATTTGGTTTCCTGGATAGTAGTCTTTAATTTTTCCCATTTAATCTCAATATCTGCGTGTTTATACCTCAGTTTGGGCTTGAAAATCTTGGCAAAAAAGCTGATACTCGTGTTCTGGTAATGAGTCCAAGCCCATGTTTGAAAAAGCTCCTGCAGATCAATGATTCATTGAAGCATTTTGTTGATGTATAACGCTGCTCTCAGCTAAGAGTGAGGCGTCTTTGTGCCGTCGCCCGTTTATACCATTGCGAAATAAGGGGCGGGACTTCCTTATTCTCCCATTGTGCAAGGAAATTATCTTCAGCTCTCACGTAATTGAAGTCCCTGACACTGAATGGAACGTTGTTCTACGTTATGGATCACAATCAGTTGTTCATGGAACTATGGCGATTTATGCAAATCCAAACTCAATCCCCTCCAACGTCACTGTGGTCACGATTGTTTATAACTCTTTGGGTTTTCCCTTACAGCACTCAAAAATATGAAATATGACGCCTTGCTGGAATTAATTTCATAATTCATATGATGGTAGTGATCACATATGGTTTATAGTGACACACTCGGTAAGATGTGCAGAGTATTGTCATTAACTTTACATAAATACATGTATTTTATTGATAGTGGACCAACTGCACAAAATACAGAATGGTCAGCTTGACCTGTGCTACTTTACATATGCATGACCTAGGAAGTCAGTTGGCACAGTCGAGTGCCATTAAATAGAGGAGCAGAGAATGTTATGCGTCGATCCTGTCTCGGCTGTTCAGATATGTTGACAATAAACTGACTATGGTGCACCCCTTCAGAATAATACACTCAACCAGTTGTGACACGACCATGCAATGCAATCGTATTCACTTGATCAGGTCAAACTGAACAAGGTTTGTACATACGTTTTTAACGTTGTTGGAAAAACGTACAAAAGTGTGTCCCTTGCTGATCAATTACATGACCGTCCGGCATTAGTCATATGTGTTAGTGATCACATAGGGTTGTACATGTAATGACACATCTAATGTCATTAACGTAACATAAATACAAATTTGTTATATTCACAGCGAAATGCCTTACGCTGCACATTATTTGTAGAAAACACATACGGTGCTGGGAAACGTTTCACATTGCCCCATAACGGTGTCTACATAAGTAAGAAAACATGAACTCGAGGTAACCATTGATATACACAGGTTGTGGAATTTCAAACTCAAAGGTAAGTATAGATCTGTCTCAACTCAGTGGGACACATGTCAACGACGAACCCTTGTGAGCATGTATACATATCTGTTATTAGTCATTGGGTCTTCCCAGTGTCGTGGTTATTTCGATTTATAAACACACACACAGAAGCGATGCGGAACATTTCAGTTTACTCGGCTGATCGTTCAACCATAACACCTTGCTTGTCGATTTGAAGAAACAAAGACAAAGACTAGCTTTCAAGGTAAAATTATCGATTTTGGAGTTCATGTGACTTTGGTCTATGCACAGAACTGTGTTGGTGTGTGTGTGTGTGTGTGTGTGAGAGAGAGAGAGAGAGAGAGAGAGAGAGAGAGAGAGAGAGAGACTCACAGAGAGTGAAGGGGTGTGTGAGTGAAAGAGAGAGACAGAATGAGTGTGTTTGATTGAGTCTGTGTGGGGGAGAGAATGAATGTGTGACAGAGAGATGGAAATGGGTATGTTAAAGTGAGTATCTGTAAGAGAGATGAGGGAGAATGTGTGTGTTAGAGTGTGTGTGTGTGTGTATGTGAGAATAATGAGAGTGTATGTGTGTGTGTTGAAGTGAGTGTGTACAGGAGAGAGATAAGGGAGAATGTGTATGTTAGAGTGAGTGTGTATGTTAGAGGTGAGACAGAATGTGGTTGTTAAAGTGAGTGTGTATGTGAGAGAGACGAGAGAGAACGTGTGTGTTAGGGTGTGTATGTGAGAGAGATGAGACAGAATGTATGTGTTAGAGTGAGTGGGGGGGGTGGAGGGGGGTAAAGAATGAATGTGTGTCAGAGAGATAAAAATGGATAATTATGTTAAAGTGAGTCTGTATGAGAGAGGAGCGAGAATGTGTGTGTTAGAGTGAGTATGCATGTGAGAATGATGAGAGAGAGTGTGTTAGAGTGAGTGTCTATGTGAGAGAGGTGAGACAGAATGTGTGTGTTAGAGTGAGTGGGGGGGTGGGGGTGGGGGTAAAGAATGAATGTGTGTGAAAGAGATAAAAATGGATATGTTAAAGCGAGTATCTGTATGAGAGATGAGCGAGAATATGTGTGTTAGAGTGAGTATGCATGTGATAATGATGAGAGAGAATGTGTGTGTTAGGGTGTGTATGTGAGAGAGGTGAGGGAGAATGTGTGTTAGAGTGAGTGTGTATGTGAGAGAGGTGAGACAGAATGTGTGTGTTAAAGTGAGTGTATATATGAGAGAGGTGAGACAATGTGTGTTAGGGTGTGTGCGTAAGAGATATGAGAGAGAGAACGTGTGTGTTAGAGTGAGTGTGTATGGCGGTGTGGTGTGTTTGAAAGAGTGTTTGAAAGAGAGATAATGAGTGTGCCAGACTGAGCGTGTGCGCGCGAGAGAGGATGAGGGTTTTGATGTGAGCGTATGTGAGAGGAGGACAAATATTGTTTCAGAGTGAGTGTATGTGTAAGAGAGAATGAGAGTGTTAGAGGGTGTATGAAAGGGAAAATATGTGTGTTAGAGTGGGTGTGTGTTAGAGAGTGAGAATGAGTGTGAGTGATGGGGGACAGAATGAATGTGTGAGGGAGAGAATGAGTGTTAGAGTGAGTGTGTAGGAGAGACAAAGTGAGTGTGTTTGAGTGGATATGTGCGAGGGAGAGAAAGAATAGGTGTGTTCAATTGCATGTATGCGTGACAGGGAATGAGTGTGTTAGAGTGAGCATGTGTGTGTGTGAGTGTGATAGAGAGAGAGAATGACGTGTTAAAGTGAGTATGTGTTTGTGTGAGGCACAGGGAACGAGTGTGTTAGAATGAGTGAGTGAGTAAGTGAGTGGTGCAAAGAATGTTATGCGTCGATCTTGTATCGGCTGTTCGGATATGTTGACAATAAACTGACAATGGTGCACCCCTTCACAATAATAAGCTCAAGCAGTTGTGACACGACCATGCAATGCAATCATATTCACTTGATTAAGTCAAACTGAACAAAGTTTGTACATACGTTGTTGGAAAAAGTATAAAAGTGTGCCCCTTGCTGATCAATTACATGACCTTCCGGCATTAGTCATATATGTTATATATGTCATATATGAGGCACAGGGAATGAGTGTGTTAGAATGAGTGAGAGAGTAAGTGAGAGAAAGAGACAGGATGAGTGTGTTAGAGTGAATGTGTGCGCGAAAGAGAGAATGAGTGTGCTGGAGTTAGTGTGTGTGGAGTAGACAGATTGAGTATGTTAGAGTGAGTGTGTGTGAAAGACAGGATGAGTGTGTTAGGGTGAATGAGGTTGTTTGAGAGAGAGAATGAGCGTGTTACAGTGAGAGAAAGAGTGTGCTAGAGTGAGTGTGTATAGAGAGATATACAGAGGGAGAGAGGTACTGAGTTTGTTAGAGAGAGCGTGTGTTAGAGTGAGTATGTGAGGGAGAGAGGGAATCAGTGTTTTTAAGTGTGTGTATGTGTTAGAATGAGCGTGTTACAGTGAGTGTGTGTGTGAGGCACATGGAATTAGTGTTAGAGTGTGTGTGAGGGAGAGAGAGGGAGTCAGTGTTTAAGTGTGTGTGTTAGTGTGTGTGTGTGTGTGTGTGTGACACGGGCAATGAGTGTGTTCGTCTTTCATTATCTTAGTATGAATGTCACACCGTCGTGCATCATCCCCGACCATGAAAAGTTTCAACGATGGTGAGCTTCGAACCCACCCTGGGAGACCTCAATGGATTTTATGTCCATCGTCTTAACCATTCGGTCACCTCGTCCGCTGAATTTTAAAGAGCAATTCTACCCGTTAATGACTATGCAAAATTGACCAGTTGGTTTTGCACAATAGCCAGGTGGCCTGTCCTACATTTCCACCTTGGCATGTCTGAAAGTCTGTACATAAAATGTTTATCCAAGGTATACAGTTATTTCCAAATAATACCAGTACTCGTTACTTCTACACCAGTACTTGTTACTTTTACACGAGTGGATGGGTGAAATACTTATCCGCCTGTTGTTCGAGCCATGTCGCTGTGATCATGTCTATTTATAACTCGGTGGGTTTTCCCAAGGTTATTTGCAGCAGTAACCTCTACCGCTCTGTAAATTGGCCATGTGACTCTTTGCTGTACAATGACATGGCCACCGGCATAATGTGTTTGAAGTCGACTTATACTAACACGTGTAGGCAAACATATATGTAACAAGTTGCCATTAACTTCACATAAATACAAATGTTTTATTGACGGCGAACTGCTTGATAGTGCACTGCCCCATAACAACATGTGGAGAAGTAAGTAAGGATGTTACAGTTTTCAATGGTGTGGAGGTATTCATTGTTATACACAGTAAATGGAATTACAGATTAATAGGTATAATACCCAAGTACAAACCACAATGTAAAAACAAATCTCATCATTATCACAGGTATTACATCACCCCCACATTGTGGGAACGCAGTACGCTTTCATCCTATCGTATAAGTTTACCGTGTCAGAAAAGTGATGCAACCAAACGAGCATAGTTGGTTGTTTGGTTGGTTATCAGCTCCAAGTATGTGAAGGTGGATTGACTGATCAAGTCTAGATTATTCACAGACCTCCGCCATAAAGTCGGAATGTTGCTGAGTGCAGCCTTAAACTTCCAATTCTCTACAAGGAAGTACAGCACCTCACACGACTGGGTCAGTCTATCATTTACATCTGGTAGTTTCGAAGTGCACAAAAAGACATAACACAAAGAGATAGACAATGTACAAATTTATTTGAAAATATGAAAAATAGATTTGAAATGACATGCAAAACATGCCAACGCCGGTAATAAATAAATGAAAATCTCACACCGGCAGTATTGGAGCATCATAATGGTTTAACTATTCTATGGCGGTACAGTATGAACAAGAGTATATCACGGTGGCAGCGACGTACAAATTCACATAGATAGTCCTGATGTTAAAAGCAATGTACATAGTTGAAACTGCTGCTCAGTGCTCTACACTATGATAACTGTGACAATATTACTTTACACCCAACAATATAAAAACCTATCCTTTTTATAATAGCCATATTAGCCACACATTTAGCATTAGTTCAGACATTCTTGACTACACTGCTACAGGAAAGATCAGGTGATGGCTCGAGACATTTGCATGCATCAGTCAGTGCTTGTTTCTCCACTGATTCATAATGTAACATATTGTCTAACATATGAGCCGACATATTACCTGTCTGAATTGAGCATCTCTAACCTTCTCCCAAAGGACACTAATAACAGTTACGATATACTTTCCAAGGAAACAGATGGATATACCCTTGGGGTTCCCCCTGTTTGGCGTTTTGCTGCATCTCCGTCCTTTCCATAAGAAACCTTCACTTTCTGAGACACCCCGTACCTAAACACGACAGTGCCCTGTACAGGCAGGTAGACAATGCCGTTCCGAGTGTCAAATGTCAAGTCATTCAGACTGCCACCATTTCTGCTATTGATGTCTTGAAGAACAGTCGCCACATCGTTTTCAACCACCTGCACAACTTTCTCCTTGTTTCTCCTGTCCCGAATCACAGCGACCACTCTTCCCTTCAGTTTGATGGCGCTGGTGAATTCATATGTTGCGCTCGTCTCCTCCACCTCCAACTTGGCTATGGTCTGTTTTTTACTCTTGGATACGATCGTTGTATCCACAGACCAAGTCTTTTTCTTCCTCACAACACTGTTTTCATCAGTTGCCACGTGAATGCTGTTTCCGAAACTGGCAGTCGCCATTTGCTTCTTTCGCTCATCTTGAGATTGATCGTCAACAGCCATTCGGGACATTTCGTTCGGAAGGTCCATTTCAATGGTAGTATTCGCCTGCTTGCTGTAGCCTTTGGTCAGCGTGACACTGGCGGTAGACTCTGTCTCTTGTTCCGTTTTGAAACTGTGAGTCTGGTCGTTGTCTGTATCATTGTCATACTCCGATTCAATGGCCACTTTTGTTCCTGAGTCCGATCCCTCTAGCTGCCTGTCATATTTGGTTTCCTGGAGAGTAGTCTTTAAATTTTCCCAGTTAATCTCAATGTCTGCGTGTTTATGCTTCAGTTTGGGCCTGAACAGATTTGCGAAAAAACCGGTACTTGTATATAAGTAATGAGTCCAAGCCCATACTTGAAAAAGCTCCTGCAGATCAATGATTCTTTGATGCATTTTCCTGACGTACCCTCACTGTCGTATTGCGCCGCTCTCAAGCTGAGAGTGATGCGTCTTTGGTGATCTCGTTCTTTTATACCATTGGGAAATATGGGATGGGATTTCCCCATTTGTAATTCGACAAACATTATATTTAGCTCGCACGTAATCGCAGTCCCAGACTCTGAATGGAACGTTTGTTCTACGTTGTCAGAATTATTTGTTCATGCAGGTATGGTGTTTTCTGCAAATCCAAACTTACCTCGCCCCAACGTCACTGAAATCAATCATTTAAATAAAACAGCACCCACTCCGTTATCTTTTAAACACAAACCCTCTTCGGAATCGCATTTCAGTTAAAAAATAAGCCTCCTTTTGTTTGAGCGTGGGTACTGCAATCACGTCTATTTATAACTCTTTTGGTTTTCCCAAGGATGTTTGCCGCAGTGAACTCTACCGTACTCAAAACTGAACATGTGACGCCTTGCTGATCAATTACATTACGACCTGCATAATTCATATGATGGTAGTAATCACATATGGCTTATAGTGACACACTCGGTAACATGTGCAGCATAATGCCATGAACATTACATAAATGCATTCATCTTTTTTATACTGAATTAACTGCACAAAATACAGACTGGCGAGCTTGACCTGTGCTACTTTACATATGTATGATCAAGGAAGTCAGTTAGCACAAACGGCACAGTCGAGTTAGCTTCATTAAATAGGAGACAGAGAATGCTATGCGTCGATCTTGCCTCGGCTGTTCGGATATGTTGACAGTAAACTGACAAATGTGCACCCCTTCGCAATAACAGGCCCAACCAGTTGTGACACGACCATGTAATGCAATCGTATTCACTTGATCAGGTCAAGCTGACCAAGCTTTGTACATACATTGTTGGAAAACGTTTATCACTGCCTCATAAAACTGTGTATGTAAGTATGTAACCATATGTGGGGAACATGGAGTGGAGGTAACCATTGTTATACACAGGTTGTGGAATAACACACCGAAAGACATATATAAATCTGTAGGAAACCCAGTGGGACACATTTCAGCAATGATTCCACGAAAACCCTTGTGCGCATGTACACATATCTATTTTTAGTTATCGGTCTTTCCAGCTGTTTCTGTTAATAAACACACGTCTCCCACGAGTGCGATGCGAAACATTTCACCTTAACCGGCTGATCGTTCAACCATGATAAATTACATGTCGGCTTGATCAACAAAGACTGGCTTTCAAGGTAAAATCATCTTCGTCTGACTATTGATGGAGTACAAACGTCCATGTGATTTTGTTCTGTGCACAGAACTGTGTCTGTGTGTGTGAGAGAGACAGAATGTGTGTGTTGGAGTGAGTGTGTGTTTGTGTGTGAGAGCGTCTGTAAGTGTGTTAGGCAGCGCGTGAGACAGAGAGTGAGACTGAGTGTGAGAGTGAGTGAGGGAGAGTGGGAGTGTGAGAGAGAGAGTGTCAGACTTACAGTTAATGTGTGAGCGTGAGTAAGAGAGAGTGGAAGTGTGAGAGAGTAGGAGTGCGAAATCACATTTGATTTGTATTTGTATTCCCTACCTTCAGACCCGTGAAGGTCCCGGGGTATAATAGGTCTCCAGCAACCCATGCTTGCCATAAAAGGCGACTATGCTTGTCTTAAGAGGCGACTAACGGGATCTGGTGGTCAGGCTCGCTGACTTGGTTGGCACATGTCATCGGTTCCAGGTTGCGCAGATCGATACTCATTCTGTTGATCAATTGTCTGGTCCCGACTCGATTATTTACAGATCGCCGCCATGGAATTTTGCTGAGTGCGGCGTATAACGAAACTCACTCACTCACTACTTTCACTTTGTCCAGTAGTGAAAGTGTCGGAATATATCTCTACTTTCCCTTCGTCAAGTATCGGAATATGATCTACATACACCCCCCTCGGCAGGTATCGGAGTATTATATCACACTAACCATTCTTTCAATGAACATGTTTTACAGTTGTGTCCTGCCGAAAGCGCTGCCACCTTCCTCAGTTTAGAAACATTATCTATTTAGCTGCCTCACTGTGTGACGCTTACTTTCAGAATGGGTGCATGCTGTAGTGCGGGCGCTGTTGAACAAAACTACCTCTCTATCCCTATGTCAGCAGGGGTAAGTGGATCCTACAGTGAATGACATTGAGGGAATGTTCTAAATATCCTGAAGCAGGGCATCACATACCGCACCACCCATCTTCTTAAAATGTACAGAAGACTCACTCACTCAATTAACAATTATATTCAAAACATGACTAAGTTGACAATCAACACAAGAGCGTCACTATGGTAGTACAAGGGTGTCACTGTGCTAGTTAAAGGGCGTCACTTTGGTGGTTCAGGGTTGTCACTATGATAGTACAATATAGATTGATAATAACAAATATAACATTTGACAAATATAAACCTCATTTACTCACTCCCTCGTGATGTTTCATGTCCAACAGTCTTGCACCATTCCCGACCATACTATTACCATAACACTGCTATAAAACTCAACACATGTACATTGATCCAGGTCCAAGGGAAGGGCGGCGGAGCAGTGACGGATCTGGAGACGCTGTTCAAATCCTGGGCTTGGGAAAACTACCTGAGAAGTGCTAAAGGGAAGAAACTCAAATTCCGAGAAGCTCAGATACAGCTCGTCTGGGATCATGTCAAGTTCAAGTCGGACAAGCCGGTATACACACGGCTTGAGACTCCGATTCCTGGGACCAGCGCGGGCGTTCCCTCGACCGAGACCCAGGTTGTCTTCACGTCACGATATCAGAACGACACTGAAGTCGCACAGATGCACGCCTTCAGGTAACAGTTTGGAAAAGAGTGCGGGTATTTAATATAGGCCTTAAGGTGTGGGTGCATGGTGCACAGGTCACAAGTAGGTGAAGTAATGATGGCGACGAGGTGTAGTAGCATGGGTGACCGCTTTGGTCAGCTTGTCTTCTGGGAGTTTATGGGACGATAGGGTAGCCCGATAGTTAAGGCCTCGACGAGGACACGGATTCGATTCCCCACATTGGTACATTGCCTGCAGCCCATCTCTGGTGTTCCACTGTGTACTATTGCTGGAATAATGCCATTGTCTATTTGTCGTGCAATCGTACCGATGAATTTCACTTTATACAAAAAAAAGTTTAGTGAAGATTAAGATTAAGCATATCATAATTTCGCCTTGCCAATTCTACATCTAAATTTCAGAATTTTATTCAACTTAGGATAAAAGTTGTTTAACAAACGATCATAGTTTCAATTCGCAATTGTTGGTCTGTATTACAAGGGGGTAAGAGCAGTAGTTGGAACAGTGAAACAAATGCACTTGCGGTACGTGGTGAGCGTTAACTTGTTGTCAGTGTTTCATTTAATGTGTGCACCCCGTTGTAATACAAACCAGTAAGAGTGATCAAAGGAGTATATGCTGTTCCATTGTTATCAAAGACTTAAACCACCTCTTGAATTCCCGTCCCGTGAAAAACGACGCTCACTCACTCAACCAAGCTCAATTACCAATTCACTGACCTATCCACTCACTCACTCACTCAAACACTCACCCACTCTTTTACAGAGCTGAGAAGACGACGAACGCTACCATTACAACCGCCATTACTAAGGGGTTCTCTAAGGAAGGAAGCTTTGGGCTAGAGTTATCCCTACCTGCTGACGTCGCCAAGGCAACGATTGGGTTTGGTCTCAACTACACTGTTGAAACTGCCGAGGAGCATACCATCGAAAAGTCAATGACGTGGGCCACAGATACAACGGTGACGTCAAAACCGAAGTCAGTCACTCTGGCAGAGCTTGAGATTGAGGAACAAGCTTCGAGCTGGACATTCGAGGTCAAGGTCACCATCAAGGGACGGATAACTGCAGTTATCAAGGGTACCAAGGGTATGACATCTGTTGCCATGACGATTGATGGAGATGTCGCAACTATCCTTGAAGATCGTCGAGCAGGAACTGCAACGTCTGTACCTAGAGATGTTGAGATAAAACATGGCAAGGTCACATGGCCTGTAACGGGCAAATGTGACTTCCGGTTTGGCGTGTCCCAGAAAGTGAAGGTATCGCCTGTACAACCAATAGATAAGAGGGAGTGATGGATTTGGGGAAAAAATCAAATCCTCACACTAATGTGTAATACATAAGAACTCAAAATGGTAACAGCGTTACCGTCATTACTGCTGGGTTTTTTTCATGCTTTTCGTCAGCGCTTGTCGATTAACGGGATGGCCAGGATTGCTGACATGGCTGAGGCATGTCATCATGTGCCGTTTTAGATAGATGTTCGTTTTCAGTTACTTGTTTCTCTGGTCAAGTGTCAAGGCAGACTGTCCTCATCAATGATTTTATCAGAATTACAAACAAAACCTAACTTGAGGATTCCAAGGCTTAAAATAATATTGTGTTGTATTACTTTTCCTGGTTAAAGTGGCTCAGTTGCAAAAGTCGACCTTTTCGATATTTTTTCAGACAGAAGTGCAGCTAAGTCATTTAAAAGGTGTTTAGGAAAACCCATGAAAGTTCATTTGGGAAGCCTGAACGTCGTCGTTATCAATGCGTACTGGAGACGTTTACCTATCTAATTATAATGTTCGAATGAAAAGAGTTTATTCAGGAAGCTAGAAACGGCGTCTATTATCATGGAAACATATTTCTATTTCTCGAATATGTAAGTACTCTGGATCAGAGGAAAAGTAACAACAATTTGCTTAACTGTTCAAAATCAGTCTGAATGCTTGTTATCATGATAATGATCATTTCCCAAGAGTTCTATATTTAAAACACTGCTATGTTTCCAGTATTGATTACATGTCACTTTCTTGGGCGTTGCATCATTAATGTCACTGTATCTTGGATAAGCTTGATTTCATTCACAAAGCACATCATATATGTTTACTTTTGAAAACAATGAAACACGGATATGTTTGTATTTTCATCATACTTTTTTTATCATTTTCATGTATCGAAGTATATGAGCAATAACATAGAGTTCAGGTGACGATACGATTACAGAGCTTTTACTAGCGCTTCCGATATTTCCGTTTTTTATTGTCAATATATTTACAGTGTTATAATAATAATAAGGGTATTTATAAAGCGCTAGTTCCACATCACTGAGGGACATGCTCAAATCGCGTATGACATCTATGCATAAGCACAGGGCGGACAACAGTGGATACAGTTAGTGGTAGCGTTGGAAGAGGTATGTTTTTAGTCCAGATTTAAACAAAGATAGCGTAGGTGCACTCTTGAGGTTAAATGGGAGAGAGTTCCATAATGAGGCAGCTGCATGTGAGAAGGATCGAGCCCCAATAGATTTCAGTTTATATACTGGTACAGTCAAGAGCAGTTGGTCAGCTGATCGGAGATTTCTAGAGGGCTTGTAGTGGGCAAACATGTCCTGAAGATAGACAGGGGCAGTGTTTTGAAAAGACTTGTAGACTAAACTTAGGATCTTAAAGTCAATCCTTTCACGGATCCTGAGCCAGTGCAGTGACTTTAGGGCTGGGGAGATGTGAGAATGGAGCTTAGTCCTGGTTATTATACGGGCAGCCCTGTTCTGTACCCTCTGCAGTCTGTCCAGCTGATCTCCTGATATTCCCACCAGTAAGCTGTTACAGTAATCCAGACGAGAAAGTATGAGAGATCTAGCCAGAGTGGCTGTGGTTTGAGCTGTAAGAAGATGACGGATTGATCCTATGTTTCTCAAATGAAAGTGACATACTTTGCAGAGATGGTCCACTTGCTTATCCATAGTAAGAGAAGAGTCAATAAAAACACCAAGATTTTTTTTATCTGAGGCGAGAAAGGTATGGGAGACTGTCCAATTTACAGGTGGGTTAGCCGGGATTTTTGCTGTCTAGAAGGTGGAGCGATGATGATGGCCTCTGTCTTTTCGTCATTTAATTTAAGCATGTTGGTTGACATCCAGGATTTGACACTGTTGATGCATTATGCATTATATTCTGTTTTCACAAATACCCTGGACCGATGTCCGCCACAAATCCGAAAAGCCCCTTAAAGGATGGTACATGATGTTCACCTGCCTGGCACAAGGCATAAGGTGATAAAAGTGGTGGCTAGGTCATGTTGGTATGATGAGAATGGGGTATGCATGTATACAGGCCATGCGACGTACAACCGAGCTGGATCAATGAAAGCCATAATGATTGTATCTAGACTAGTGCAAGTGGTCGGATACATAAGCACGCATGTACAGCGTAATGTTAACCTTCAGCTTCAGCTTTAGCAGGGTTTTTTTATTTGCCAACTCTTAACTTTCAGACTTAATAACAATAAAAACCGTTTCAACTGTCTTTACTTTCTTATTTCTTCAACAAATGCAAACATGTGGTCAAAATAGAGAGATAAAAAGTTTCAAAGTATTATAACACAAAAAAGCAATTTCACGAAAGACGTCTCAGACTACGTTAAGCAATCAGGGTGCACGATTTATATTTGAGCAAAATTTGAACATGTCCGTAATGTATATTAACGGTATATTGTGCGGGACGGGATCACTCCGCTACACCCCACCCTCTCTGCTCCACTACACTCCACCCAAACCAACATCACATCGTTCACCCCAGCCCACATCACTCCGCTCCACTCGACTCCATTCCACTTCTTTACGCTCCACTCCGTTCCACTCGGGATCTAGCTTGATCTTTTCGTTATTGTCTAATCTTTCAGGACACCTCCCAGAACCACGAAAATCAGGGTTGACAGTGTGCATTTCAGGAAACTTCCTGGAACAAAAACCACGGAACAATTAGCTACGTCAGAACTTACATGTGCGTCCATACATTTTTGTGTTTTCTGTTTGTATGGGTAAGTACTGTGTCTTAGTCTGCAGTCAGCAATATTCAAGTTGTATCACGGGCCCTGTCAGAAATGATACCTGAACCAGTTCAACCAGTGGTCGATGTTATAATGATGCCCTTCCTTGGCACAAACAGCATATCTTAAGACATGATGACATGGCTCGTTGCTGTTATCGTCTTCACCATGCCTGTGGCTTTGATCCCGAGGTCCATCCATGGTACGACCCTGAACATGTCCAGGGCGTCCTGGAAAATGATGCTTTTAAACTTCTCTGGAATAGGCCCATAATCAACCTGAAACGAATTCCAGCCAACAAACCTCATCTTGTCCTTTTTGATAAGGCCAATGAAATTATTTACATCATTGAATTTTCTGTCCCTTTTGACAGCAACGTGATTGGCAAGATTCAAGAAAAGCATGATAAATATGCGGGCCTCGCTTTTGAAATGTCTCGCTTGCATCCCAAGTACACTGTCGTCAGGCTCCCCATTGTTCTCGTTGCCCTTGGTTTGGTACCTCCTGATCTCCTGGCGCAGATCAGGAGAGTGCCCGGGTTCTCCACCGGGAGCACAGCCCTTCTCACAATCTGGGTAATGCAGAAAGCTGCAGTGTTAGGGAGCCTCCATATTCTCCGGAAAGTTCTTGGTGGGTTCGACTAGGCAGTGATTTTTAGTCCCATTTGCTGTCTGGGCTGCGTGTAGAGGGGGCGAGGACCCTGAGCTGATGATGAGCTTTACCAGCCTGACTGTGCCAGGATCACCCAAACCCTCTCTGCTGCATATCTATCTTAATCTGTAGAACATAATAATAATAAAGCAAACTTATAATGCGCAGAATCTCCAGGAACTTAGCTCTATGCGCTACAGAATATGTACAAATGTATTGCCATTGGATGTATTATACATTGAAGAGTCTTTTGAAGACATATGTCTTAAGCGGGTTTTGAAGATAGTCAATGATGCAGACGCCCTCAGTTGAAAAGGTAGATCATTCCAGAGTGATGGGGCGAGAAATGAAAATGACCTCTGTCCAAACTGTTTTAGGTTACTTTGGGCACTTTAAGAAGGAGCTGATCTGCTGATCTCAATGCACGAGGTGGGACATACTGGTCGACTAACTCTGTCAGGTCAATGACAGTTGCAGTCTGATGGAAGCATTGATATGTTAGAGTCAAGGTTCTATACTGGACACGAGCTTCGATGGGGAGCCAGTGTAGTGACACATGTACAGGTGTGATATGTGCCGTTTTCTTTGTTCTCGTCACAATGCGAGCAGCCGTTTTCTGCATGCGCTGCTACTTTGTTACCTGATCTCTTGTTAACTGACCAAAAAGACTGTTCGCGTAGTCCAGTCTAGACAGGACAAGAGTTCTAGCCAGCATATGGGCCATATAAGTCGAGAGGTAATCCCGAACTGATCCAATATTCCTCAAGTGGAAGTAGCAAGTTTTACACTGATTGCCTACATGATCGTCCATAGAGAGATTGCTGTCAAATTGAACTCCAAGATTTCTTACACGTTCAGAGAGAGGAATGTTAGAGTCCCCTACTCGCACCGTGACTACATCAGCAGCGAGACGTTTTGGGGGATTACCAGCAAGAAGTGCCTCAGTCTTGCTATCATTTAGTTTGAATTTATTCTAGGTCATCCATGACTTGACCCCATCAGCACAAGCTTCAAGCGCACTGACAGCTTGGGCAGAATCACAGGTTGGAAAACATTGAGTAGCCGAGTATCGTCGGCGTACATGTGATGTAGCATTTCTGTTGATGAGACATACTTCCCTAAGTTTGAAGTATACAGACTGAACAAGATTGGCCCGAGCACTGATCCCTGGGGAACACCGTACTTCAAGACCACTGGTTCCGACTGCAGTCGCCAATACAAACAGATTAGACTCTGTCAGAGAGATAGGACACTAACCATTTCAGCACAGTCCCGTTGACACCAGCGGGATTCCTCAGTGTCATAGCTATTCTCTCATGGTCAATAGTATCGAAGGCCGCGGAGAGATCCAACAATACTAATAAACTTACAAAGCCCTTATCCACAGACATACGTATGCCGTTCATTATGCGAAGTAGCGCAATTTCCCTGTTATGTCCTCACCTATATGGAGACTGTCGTACAGACCAAACTTGTCTAGGTGGGAAGACAATCGACATTTAACTGCCCTCACCAGCACTTTAGATAAGAAAGACAAGTTTCATATAGGCCTTTAGTTACTGAGAGTTGATGAATCTGGATCCTGTTTCTTTAGAAGAGGCTTCAATACTGCTCTCTTGAAACATGTAGGCACAGATCCAGTTACTAGACTCTTGTTGATAATCCTTGTAATCACTGGCATAAGGATATCAGAGTACACGAGCAGCACTTTGGTAGGTAGGATCCAGCTCACATGTAGTGGAGTTAGAATCGTTAATGACAGACCGAATCAGTAGGAGCACCACTGAAAGATGGGACATCACAACCGACACTGTGACCGGAAGTTGCAATGTCCAATTCCGCACGAATCTTCTCAATCTTGGAAAGAAAATATCCATTGAAATCATCAGCAAAGTGTATTTCACAGGAGTGTGGAGGCAAGCCACTTTTCTTTTCTTTCCCCATAAGAGAGAAAACAAATCGAAGTAAAGATTTTGTATTGTTTGAATGTTTGACAATCTTAGACAAGCAGTGAGTCGCTTTTGCGTTCCGAATTACTAGTGAAACTTCATTTCTAGCTTTCTTATAAATTTGCCTATGTATTTCTAACCTTGACTTTCGCCACTGACGCTCTGCTTTACGGCGATGTAGTTTTGCATTTCGCACTACCTCAGAGTACAAATTCAATGTTCAATTCAGTTTATTGTATTCACGGCCACAGGCCCATATACAAACAAACATAGTGTCATACATATATACATTGGTAATGGAAATATAACACATTTGGCATATATAGTTTACATTTGGTCTTTCATCTTTTCGTATCTAATAGAAATGGTGTGTTTACTAAATTTACATAAGTTCCACACAGTTTCACTTTTACAATCAGACATAAGTGTGCAAAGCATTACAAGATTACAATTCTTCATGTATTTCGGAGGAATATATTGTTGTCTAATTTCATTATACAGTAGGCATTTTAAAATAATATGGAATTCATATTCTTTTTCATTTAAGTTGCAAAGAATACAAATCCTATCCTCTTTAGGTATATTTTATATCTACGTCCTATATCTACCTGCAATTGGGCGCCTCCAGTTCTTAGTAAAGCTAAGTATCGCCTCATTGCTGAAAGATGAAAATTTGTAACATATTTTTCTGGGAACATATTGTGTTTATATAAAGAATAATTGGCATATCTAGCGCTATCGGTTAAAACGGAATGCCACTCTTGTATGGAAACATCTTTAAGCCTCAACTTTATCGTATTAAAAAATAATTGGCAATAGCCAACCTCTTGATATATCCATGCATATCCAAGACCCAGCTTGAATAGTGATTCTCTAGTAAATGATACCCAGCTAACTCTTTTCTGTATATCTATATCTATAACAAAATAACATATTGTAAGTTTTTAGGGAAGTCTATTATCTGACATGTGGAGTAGTGATAACCAATATCTAATGCATCTAGTAAACGTTTCTACATGGACTGGGAATCTGCCACAATCACCAGTAACCATTGCATGTGGTGTATTATTTGGAACTCCCAAGAATCTTTTGCAGGCTGTTGTTTGTATTAATTCTAAACCATGAAACTTCTGGTAGGCCCACAATTCTGCGCCGTACACACAAATAGGTTTTATCTTCGTGTCGAACATTTTAAAATACAGCTCGTAAGATAGATTGCCTAGTGGTTTCATTGACCTCAGAAGTTCATACAGCGCAGCTTTACCCTTAACACAGACCTTTTGTACAGATTTTTGCATGTTTAGATTATATGTAAACAGGACACCAAGATATTTATACTGTGGAACTATTTTAACTAAGTCATTTCCAAAGTATCGTTTTTCATATTTTCGTAGACCACCATTTTCTTGAACACCACAATATTCGTTGTTTTTTTGTAAATTAACTTGCAATTTCCATTCTATACAATAAGCATTCAAGGTATCAAGGTGTTTTTGTAGACCAATAACTGTATCTGAAAAAAGTATTATGTCATCCGCGAAAAGTACAATGAGTAGCTCTATATATTCCGGGATCCTTCTGTTGAATCCCTCTGTGACCAGTAGACTCAAGGGTATATATCAGTTCGTTTATATATAGGGAAAACAACGAAGGGCTCAAGACACACCCTTGGCGTAGTCCTCTGGACGATTCAAATACCTCTGAGAAATAATCGTTAAACTTTACTATATTTTTAACTCTTTCATAGATAGCCTGTAAAGCACCCAAAATGGTTCCTGATAATCCTATCTTATTCAGTAACATAAGTAAGCGTCTTCTGTCAATGCAGTCAAATGCTTTACGAAAATCTATAAATGCTACACAGAATCTGCCTTTCCGTTTAGATAAATGTTTCTGAATAAGAGCATTTAATACAAAAATACTGTCTGTTGTTGAATAACCTTCTCGAACACCTGCCTGTTCTTCTGATAATTTTACAAAATTTTAACTGTTTTACCCATGTCGTCAAACTCGGGTTAAGAATCGATGTATATATCTTCCCAAGTACACTCATTAAGGTCATTCCACTATAGTTGTCAGGATTCATCCTATCATCAGATTTATAAATAGGTAGTATTATGCCCATTGACCACTGAGGTGGAAACAAACCATATCTATAACATTTGCAAATAGCGGTTAATATGCTGTTTTCCCTCTTTGAAAAATTCACCAATCAACTGGTTGAGTCCAGCAGCCTTACCTCACTTGAGTCTATCTGTTGCCTTGTGTATTTCCTGTTCTGTGATATCAGCATTGATATCCGTCGTTATCTCACGAGTTTTTTCATTTAAAACAGAAAGATTTTCAGGGAAATCTTGATCCGAACATTCCTTTTCAACGTACAATGCAGAAAAGTAGTCAAGTCATTTCTCAGTACTAATATTACACATTGTACGGAGAGTATCCCGAAAGCTTCTAAAAACTACGCCAAAAGTGCGTTAAATCCTTTTATAGCATATCGTTCAGAGACTGTGAGATTTTATGCCTGTAATGATTCTGTTTCTTTCTTATCATAGATTTATATCTGTTTCTTGTGGCTCTATATGATGTAACATTTTCTCCCGACTTGTTACTACGTAGTCTGCGTAATGCCTGCCTCTCCTCCCGCCTACCCCGCCTACCCCGCCTGCAGTCCCCATCAAACCATTTCCCTCTAAGTCGTCTGCCAGAACTACCTCTGCTGAACTCAACCTGGAAACATTTTGCCGCTTTGTTTATAGTACTTGTGATTCCTTTGTGTTTTCAGGAATCATATTTTCTGCATATTCGATTGCACTGGTGCTGTCATCTGATCCCAAGTTCGTTACAAATATTTCATTCTTATCAATATCCCAGACGCGCTTGTTGAATGTTGAACTACTTTCATCCTTGTATACATTTGCATTATAAACACAATCATAATAAAGTTAAGTGGCTTGATTCCGATCAATTCACAACATTAAAATCAAGTACACGGTCACTCACATCTAAAGATATCAGACAGTAATCTATCAGACTCGCACCCGTGTTGCCCAAGAAGGTCATTGTGCCTACACGTGTATCATTTCCATAGCGACCATTCACAATATGTAAGCCAAACACGGAGCAGAGGTCTATTAATGATTTGCCGAATGTGTTAACAAACTTATCCTCGATCGCTTTCTCTGCTAGCAACTGTTTTGACAACGTCAACATCTCTCCTTGAACTTACATCAAAATCAGGAATACTTTCCTGTAGATCGCCCGATCTTGCATTAAAATCGCCACCAATGAATATGACTAGATCAGCTGTTAGATGATCTAGCTGTATGACTCCATTATGCTCAGTCGCATTGTCATAATATTTCGAATACTGGGTTGGAGGGTGTGTGTGTGTGTGTGTATATATACACAACCATATAGGATATCATTTCCATGGTCAAATATTTCATGATTAAATTTAAGGAATATACCAGTGTGTGACATATTTAGGAGAGTTACAAATCTATCAATGCAGTTTCTAACTGAAACCGCAATGCCACCTGCATACCGGCCTTTCTGGTTGCATGGTGACAGTTTAACAGCATCCTTACAATATATAGAGAAATCTGCAAAATATGTTGATAAGTCAAATTGGTGAAGCCATGTTTCTGTTAGTCCTATTACATCATAAGATTTCACATAATCCATACAGTCATTATCCTCATGTTTATTCAGAATACCCTCAATGTTCCAAAGTCCAAAAGCTAAGTGAGGGATTTTACGCCTCTTTATTGTGACCCGGGCACATTCCTATTTACGAGTTGTGTCTTTCCCCTTCGACTTGCTTCTAGTCTTTCAGTGGTTCCGTCTGTGTACTAGGGAGATGATCTTTTAGGGTTGATATGTTTCGCAGCAACAGGAGCATGCGTATTGATGATCTCGGATAGAGTCTTATCGTAAGCGTCGACAAGAGCCTCAAGATCAAGAGGGGGATGGATGCTGGATTGGCTAAGTCATGCCTGAAATGGTCTTGATCAATCGCCTTCAGATTCCTACACTTGACTTCAACACGCTGTGAGGGTGGTATCGTTAAAGATAATCTGAATGCTTGTATAAACATCGTTATCATTAGGAGATTTATGATACCTCACTCCAACACTCGACTCTCCCAACTGTTCCCATCTGTGAAGCCCGTTCGTGGCGTCCACCACGGTGATATTGTTAGCAGTATCGCAAACTCATACTCGATCACTCATGCTACTGAGTGAGTGAGTGAGTTTAAGTTTACGCCACACTCTGCATCATTCCAGCTATATGGCGGCGGTCTGTAAATAATCGAGTCTGAACCAGACAATCCCGTGATTAATAGCATATGCGCCTCGATCTACGATAACATGTAGCAGCCAAGACAGCCTGATCACCCAGTCCCGATAGTTGTCTGATACAAGATCACTGAAGATCAGTTCTAACATGGATTTTCATGGATCAGTCATGCTTATGGTCAAAATCATAGTGGATTTCGTCACTTACCAGCACATACGCTGCAGTGTTCTTTCACTTTTGCCCTCCACGTCGCGCGTTTCGCTGCATTGGAGGTTGTCCCGTCACAGGAGACGTCCGTTGAACCATACAGACACCCTAACGTCGTAGCAGACGCTCTGAAAGGTAGCATCGGTAACAGAATTATAAAGTGTCTCTTTAGCAGGGTTATAGTAAAGCAGTCTCGTTATTGTACTATTCACCGGTGATTAGAGGTGTGCTAGTTATCACATCAAGACTAGTTAACACTAGTCAGTTGTATGAAAAGTCTTTTCACCCTAGAAACACAGCCTAGGCAGTTTGGGCGTTTGCGACTGGGTAAGTTTGCATTAAAATTACCTCGCTCAATGAAGATGAAAGTAATACTGCTATATGAAATACATTTCCAAACACATGCGTGCAAACCGTGTTTGAAATGGTCTAAATTGGGTAAAACAAAGATACTATTGCTTTTGGGGGGGTTTTTGGTAAAGATACGATATCAAATATACCGAAATGAATTTGTTGATAGTAGGAAAGCTTAATTTTTAATCTGAAAATTTTATATCACAATTATTTTCAGAACATAAAGTGTTGACTGAGCGCCCACGCTGTTCAGTTTTTTCATACCATGTCAATTAATTGAGATATTTTCAGTCTGAAAAGAAACGTATAAAATCAACACAGTGGTGTAATAGTTTCTTTGTTCCTGTGTTAACATGTCTGTATGTAATGTCTATTATTGTATGTATTTTTATAGGCTGTACTAAATTTATCGATTATCGATTAATTTCGTTGATGTAACTTGGAGGGAACAAATTCCAAGAAATCAACATGTTTCATGTCAGTAGAAAACTGGTGGCATTCTCCATAAGGTGATCAAGACACGCCTCTGTTGAAGTTGGGCTGTGTTGATGGAGAGACTCCCTGTCCGGGTGATCATGTTTGTCAGCTTCACAGTTTCTGTTGAGAGTAATGTTCCAGTAACTCTGCATTCCTGAAAACTAATGGCCACTGAGGGGCCAAAGAACAATATTTTTGGAAAGGAAATTTAGGAGGATATTACCCAACTTAAATTACATTCAACGTATTGATAAATTATACAAGCCAAATGTAATGCAAAGAGGAGGGGAGCGGCCAAGGAACAATATTTTTGGAAAGGAAATTTAGGAGAATATTACCCAACTTAAATTACATTCAACAGATTGTTAAATTATGCAAGCTAATTGCAATGCAAAGAGGCTTTACATTAGAAACTGGTATACGTCGCTCCGTTCCTGAACAATAATCAAGCGAGCGGGCCATGGAATGACATCACAAGTGCAATTCAAAGGACGCTTCACACGTGACACACGTGGTCTCATATAGAAAGTGATTTTCTTTAAATAATGCTTCTGTTCACCCTAGGCATGTGATTTTAACCATGTGGTATAAGTCATACTTTTTTAACCTTCTCGTGCCTCACAGCCATTATGTGTTTATCGGACTCGTTTACGTATAATGTCGTTGTATGCACAAGTGCTTGACAAATGTCCATTGTTGTTATTGTTTTTGGTTATTAAGTATGGATTACTGACAAAAACATATGTAATAATAATGATTTCCCAATACACATCACCTACATTCAACAAAAGGAGAAATATATACTGGTACAAAATCGATATTTGTACATAAATCAAGAGAATACCCATAAATAAACAATAACTCTGGAGTTCCACCGTGGACAGAGGGATCAGCTCCGTACACGTGTTACACCCCTGGAAAATACGAGTGAGAACCATGCACTTTACTGTTTCGAGTCGACAGACAGGACCCGCTTGTTCATCTTAGTATTGAGATGGTCGTTACTCCTATGCTCAAGCATAGAACCCCGACTGTGGTGTGGTGGTTTAGAGTTCGCCAGGAGAGCAGAAGTTTGTGGGTTCAATCCCCGGCTGCGTCATATCATACCAAAAGACGGTAAAATATGGTACTTGTTGGTCCCTGCCTGGCACTCGACGTGGCTACAACATGGACTGGTCAGTATACCGTGTCTGAATAGGGTACTCATGCTTAACTGCGGCATGATATCTCAGTGCGGTAGCACTATGAAACCAGTTTAAGTCTGGGTTAGTACAAGCAGGCATATCTCACCTCTAGCATAGACTGAAGGAACACGTTGTGCTGAGATCCCTTTGCACAGGGGAGGAACTTGTGAGACTCAAGCAATCAGATTCTTTGACTGTGTGATACGTTTCAACTCACATTCAATCGGTGCTCATAATATCACTCCCAAGGGTTTGATAGACAACATCCATCATTAAGCCTTTGTTTCGTGATTGTTTTGTGACTGAAACGTAAGTTCGACTGTCGAGACGAAATATTTCTGGAATAATTAATTTAATGTAACTACTTACGTGCAAGTCTGAAGCGGATTCAAGGTCAAGTGTGTGGTTTCGCAAAGGCAGGTCCCACTCAGAGCTGTAATAAAATACGCCCGTTTTCATTGTATCGCTGGATAAACACTTAAAACACCCCTTAGGCATGCCAGAAACCAGTTTGAATCTCAATTTCGTCCTGGTTATGTTTCATGTGCTGACAATATCTGGGCTCGGAGGTTACACCAAAGTGATGAAGTTAAATACCAACATCACCTCTTCTTAGATGACTGCGTCAGTGGACGCCTAAGCCACTTTTAGCAATATTCCAGCAATTTCACAGCGAAGGACACCAGAAGTAAACTTGAACCACTGACCCCCATCTGAGGAATCGAACCTGTGTCTTTGGCACCATGAGCAAACGCTTTAACCATTTGTCCAACACATCTCCCTTCTAACTTTCTCACCTGTACACGGAGAGTGTTCTGGAAAAGCATTCTCAATTCGTGTGATCGCAAAACTGATCGGGCTGCTCAGAATATCAACCATACGTTTGTCCTACCCAATCCTAACAGGGGGTAAACAGTGCGCTTTACCTTTAAGCTGCCTTCATATTTACTTCAGACAACAATATTTCAACAATATGCTCCCAATGACGACGAAGTAAGTAGACAGACAGACAGACAGACAGACAGACAGTTTCTTCAGTAAGGAGGCCACTGGCCCATAATACATGCAGATAATAGGTTACACCTTTCACGTGCGCATGTTTTAGGATGTATCTATAGCGCTCATGTGTTCCTACATTTTATAATATTGTTGACGTAGTACAAAAACAAACCGATGTTATACATAACATCATAATGTTCATTTTGGAGCAGATTTACCATAGTGTGTACAGTATAGGGTTCTTGTATATATTTAGCAGTGTATTTGACTCTTAAATCTTTATAACAACTACACATAAATATGACATGCCATTCGTTTTCAATATAGTCCAACTCTTTTGATTTACAGTACATACAGAGTCTGTCTCTTAGTTCAATATTTCCATATCTACCAGTTTCTATTCTATCCTTTGAATAATCGAGTCCAAGTTTGTAGTCAGTGATTGATAGCATGAACACTGATCCTCACCATCACGGCACCATGGCCCATAATCTTATCAGACACATAACACTTAACAAAACTTACCGCAGCTGACTCCTGATATGGAGTTGAGAGTAGTCACTGACTGGAGGGCAATGGAAGCCTTCGCAATGACGGAGGTACAACCAGCTCCACTGGCCCCAACTAGACATACAGCGTACATCTTGGCCGCTCTGAACAAAGGTTGAAAAGTGAATTTAGTACACTGTTGTGTGTCAATGTTGAGTTAGTATAGCTTAACGCCGCACACAGCAATATTCCAGCTACATATTTAGGCGGCGTCATATGTATGTATGTGTGTGTATGTACGTACGTACGTACGCATGTATGTATGTATGTATGTATGTATTGCGTGCGTGCGTGCGTGCGTGCGTGCGTGCGTGCGTGCGTGCGTGTGTGTGTGTACGTAAGTACATACGAATTATAAGCATGCGTTTATTAAAGCTAAGTGTTGCATCACATACGAGGGGAAGTCAATAAGTTCATAGAAGTGGGTGCTGATATATCCTTGGTGATGTTGTCATTGGTGTCATTATTGAGTTGATTCATCTGTGACTCTGTATACTGATACCCAACCTTCCTCGAGCATTTACTTGAGAGTTAGAGCCTTTAAAAGACGATTACCCTGCACAAATCATGGAAACCTCCAAAACTGAGTTTCGTGCAGTTATCAAGTTTCTCACTAAAGAAGGTGTGAATGCAACCGAAATCCACAAACGCATGATCAATGTGTATGGCGAGGAAGCCCCTCAATATTCCACTGTGGCAAAATGGTCAGCTGAGTTTAAGCGAGGTCGCAGCTCCTTGGAAGATGACCCACGGTCAGGAAGACCTTCTGAAGCCATTACAGAAGATACAATTGCCCGGATCCAACGCTTAATTATGTCCGATCGGAGAATAAAGGTGGACGAGATAGCTTGAGAGTGTGGCATTTCACATGGAAGTGTTTGCACAGTGATCCATGAACACCTGCACATGTCCAAGGTATCCGCAAGATGGGTCCCTCGTAACCTAAATGCACATGATCGTCACCAGAGAGTTGAATCCAGTCGTGAGCTGTTGGACATCTACAACGCTGATCCTGATAACTTTCATGCTCGTCTGGTTACTGGGGATGAAACCTGGATTCATCACTGGGATCCCGAAACCAAACAAGAATCCATGCAGTGGAAGCACAAGCATTCTCCTGCACCCAAGAAGTTCAAAACACAACCTTCTGCTGGCAAGATCATGGCAACCGTTTTCTGGGATTCAAAGGGTGTGATTCTCATAGACTATAAACCACCTAAAACTACGAAAAACAGGGGCTTACTATGCTGACTTGTTGAAAAGATTGAGAGCGGCCATCAAAGAGAAGAGGCGTGGGAAGTTGACAGCTGGAGTCATGCTTCTCCACGACAATGCACCAGTCCAAAAGAGCCGTGTTGCACAAGCTTCTCTTCAACAATGTGGCTTCGAACAACTAAACCATCCCCCATACAGTCCAGATCTGGCCCCCAGCGACTACTATCTGTTTCGCAATTTGAAATCTCACTTGCGTGGAACAAGATTTGCCAATGATGATGACCTCAAGGCAACAACAGAGGCGTGGCTGAGGGACCAATCTGAAGACTTCTATTTCAAGGGCATAGACAGTCTCAAAGACAAATGGGCAAAATGCATCGAGGTTCAGGGAGACTATATTGAAAAATAAAACCAATATCACAACCATTGTGTTCTGTTTTATATCGAGTTCTATGAACATATTGACTTCCCCTCGTATCAGTTATGGGAATGTACACAGCCTCAAGCTTTGGTAAAACGCAAACATACGTTGTGGTGTTTTCATGTTACTGATACACACAAAATGACCGTCTTTCTCATGATATGCATGCCTCTTCCTACTGCGCCTCACTCATATATTACGTATTTTACTCACAATGTGCGTGTCCAGCAAAGTAACCTTCATGACCTATACATACCCAACGCGCACAACTGATACATTAGGTGCCACACCCATGACACATTTGGCCTACTATTAACTTTAGCGCCCTACTCAGGACTATCTTGTGTGCCCTTCTAACATCTAAGTCCTCTACTTATGCTTAACCTATGTGCCCCCGTCATATCCAAGTGCTCTACTTATGATTAACCTATGTGCCCCCGTCATATCCAAGTGCTCTACTTATGATTAACCTATGTGTCCCCGTCATATCCAAGTGCTCTACTTATTACCGACGTAAGTGCTCTTCTCATAGTGATCTACTCGCCACTTACGAGCATCTGTTGATGTCTGTCACTCCGGGTGTCGTGTAGTCGATGTTAAACTGAGCCGTGCAGCTGTCACACGTCGCGGCAGCATGGCAAGCAACAGTTGTTGCAACTGCAAAACAAAGGACGTTTAGCTGGGTCACATGTAGTCAAATTCCATTGAGCCCTTTCCTCTAGATTTCCTTTGAAACATGTCAGAAAGAAAGGTGCAGTGATTGCTACGGGCTTTACACCTCGTCCTTGTTATACAGAACTGTAAGCTTTGTTCGTTTATAATAGATTCCACGACGTAACCGATATTATATGGCTGGTAATTCTGAAATCACCATGCTCTAAGCGTTAGAGATACCCATGCCCAAGAATGTGCATTTTGTAGCTGCTCAAAATAAAACACAAATTCAGAGTGTGTCAGGTAACCCCAGGTAACCACAGGTAACCACAGGTAACCGCACCGCCTCCACAAATACAGCAGATAATGCAGATGTGTTTGTGCGATGTAAAACGTGAGGCGAAACCAAACGGATTTGTGACACTCAATGCAAGACAAGTCCTTGAATAAGTAAAGCAAGAATGAAAAAGAATATTTAAGTGTACAGATTAATAAGAACAATGTATTATGACAATTCAGTTATACGACTGTACCAAATTCATAAGACAAATAGCGATTATATGCGTAGTCGCGGCTGAAACGTTTTGAGAACAAACGATCAGTGGAAATGACAACTGTTCTGCAAAGTTCATTGGATACAGTATTTAAATCTAATAGGACTTCCTACTGATTTTGTAAATTCTTTTCGCCAACTGAAAGGAGCGAATGAAAAATACCGATTTCGCTATGAAAATTAATCCATAGTATGTTTTCAGTATAGTATTTACATATCATTTTGCTTGTGACATTTTTATAACTGAACAAATATAAAAAAGGATAAAAAATAACGAAATAAAGAAATGAAAATTAGAATGAATAATATTACCTAACACAAATACACTGAAGACTTGGTAGAAGTCCATCACTTTACCGCGTGTCGCAACTGGAATACTGAAACTAACTGTAGAGTGAAGGTCTGACTTGGGCAGTGAAAGTGTGATTCACACTAGCATCGTATCAACCAATCGTTTTCACATAAGACAACTGAATACCGACTCTTGAACTGTGACAAAACTCATCTGTAACCACCCATCATTGATTATTTTTGTTTTGTCATACATTACCAACACGTCAATACATATATGCATAATTAATGTTTGACATACTCCAGGCTCCTATTGTTCAAAAATGTAAGGAACGTGATGTTTCTTAAAATATACACTCCGGAAATATGATCATGATAAAGTGCAAATAAAATGCTTTGGCCTACTATGTGATTCATTTCACAGAAAATCGAAGGTATCTTGAAGCCTTCACTGTTAAATCTTGAAGCCTTCACTGTTAAATCTTGAAGCCTTCACTGTTAAATCTTGAAGCCTTCACTGTTAAATTTACGTCAAAGGCACTACAGCTGTGTTGATCATTTGTTTGATTATCACACCAGCAAAGGGTTTCTAGTTATTTGCTGTAGATTACGCCTTTAACTCAAGATGACCATTTTGGTTTTAATTAAATTCGAAGATTGTTTGAAAAAAGTACTAATAAAATCAATAAATCATTTTGTGAAATCAAATTGCTATTTTCAGCAGGAAACCATGAACCCCCTGATGATGAGAGAATATTGAATGCATAATACAGTGTTTACAGAGGACTGAAGAAAAAACAAAATATTAACATGTTGCAGAAATACAGATTGGACAGTGAGACTCCCGACCTCCATGCCGTCGTGATATTGGTCATAGTATTTAAATACTAAATGGAGGCATGAATAACTCACAACTTACCATCCGTTAATTGGCAACAATGGATCGAATAAATAACAATCGAGGGACGTCACAGATGTTCTTAACACTTTGTATTTATTTACGACGTGTTAGGTGCCAAAACAAGAAGTCTTTTATGATTGGAGGAGCACACGCTATCACCAAGGTGAAAATTATTGATTGCCCCAGAGAGGATCTCACCTTACACTAATGACACTCATGGCACTAATGACGATTAGGCGTTCAAACTGTGTGACCAAGATCAAGACTAGACCATCTAATGACTGATATCATGAGCATATGTCTACTCAACTAAGGCACGATGACATGCATCAACCAAGTCAGCAAGTCCACTCTTTCCCGTCAGACGTCTCCTATGAGGAATGGGTAGATGGCGAGCAATTCTAACCCGGATCTTCGCTTGTCACCGTAGTCGTCGTCGTCCCTACGCCGATAACCGTCCACCATGCTGTCGACCACTTTTTGATTGTTTATATAAGGGTTGCACACATAAATTTTGTCTTGTTTTGAAAATGACGTGAGATTATGACATCGCGCCAAACATTTGCACGTTTGTATTGACATTGTTAAAGCTATCCAAATAAAGGTAAAAGATCATTGATAGTCAATAATCACACTGAAAAAGGCATCGTCCCTGTGGTGACTCTCACGTTTTCTTTGTGCACTCTGACAAATGGTAGACATCATACTTAGATTGCAAAATGGTCTTCTTCACAGTCCCCACTGCCGTGCCATCTATGCAATGCTGAACCCTAAACTAAAAATTAGATTCCCCCAGGTACTGAATTTCCATTCTGACTGGGTCTCCTTTCCAATTAAAATGGGTTTATTTATTACTATCGAAACTGCATATAGAGAGAGACTAAGCGATACTCTAATTGCAATACTGCTTTGTTTTGGCCCAGAACTCGTCATTGGTCGTAAGAGGCAATTAACGGGGTTCATATAGCCCTGGTGAATGATATAGGTGTTTGGGAATCATCGTACTCCGAGGACGTTGATTGTTGTTCAGTTGACAAGCATAAACATTATTTTGCGCCATGCATTTAAAGCCTAATACAAATGTACTGACACCAACAAAGATATCACCGCATGTGGTGACTAGTGAAAGTACAACTTAAGGAAGGAAGTAAAACGGATGACATTCTTGATGGAGACTAAGTATAACGGACGACATTCTTGATGGAGACTAAGTATAACGGACGACATTCTTGATGGAGACTAAGTATAACGGACGACATTCTTGATGGAGACTAAGTATAACGGAAGACATTCTTGCTAGCGAGGAAGTTCTGAAAGGGAAATTCGGACGCAAGTCTCCTTGAATTGATAACCCCTTGTTCAATTCCTGATGTAAAACGGAAAATATAAGTGGTTATCAAAAGCAAAACTTTCTGGATCTACTTTTTCACTTTCAGCTCCACACAAGACCCTCTATATAATTTTCAATATTCAAGTTTAATTTTGTTGTCCAAACAAAGCGCTAACGGGCTTCTTTAATGAGTTTAATTCCACTTTACTCCCAGAATTAATTATTGATAGACTTATCCCTGAGACTTTGTTTCACTACAGATAACAACCAATGCAATTACCACAGTTCTTCTGAATGTGTGTAGAACATACCAGGTAGAACCATATCCAAGATTCAAATGATATGTCCTATTCGCCACGCTCCACATATGATATCCCACTCACTTGTGTCTAGTCATGGGGTTATTACAGGTACGATTCCATTGATAAGAACATCGATCGGCCACCCCTCTCGTTGGGAATGCTGAAAAACATTCAAAGACAACCACTGATACAAAATACGTGTTTTATTTATGTCCAACCCAGTGAACCAAATAAGCCGGAACAAAAGGCGTGTGATAAGTAGAACGGCTAAACGCCATCTTTATTTAAGAATTTATCAATAGTTCATGCATAGGTTAGTCCGTGTGATGTGAGAAGATGTATTTAGTTCGCTAGGTCATGACTGATCTTGGAATAGTCTACGTGTACGTGTAGATACGTAATGGCCACGCGCACGCACACACACACACACACACACACACACACATCCGTAGCACTTAGATACAATGCCAAAACACCCATCGGTGTTTCTCCGAACTCACCCTTTGATGAAGCGTATTGACTCTCATGGGTCCAGTGACAAGCACTAAGTTGAATTAACAGACCGAAACGATGGTGGGGCGGTGGAGGGATGCAGTGGAAAACGTTAACTGACGTGAAACGAAAACTCAGAGCAAAAGTGTAAAGTCAACTTCAAATACTACTCTAATCTTTAAAACCAAAAACGTCAAAGCAAACTACAGTGCAATGGCATCAGAAAAACACATACAATTCAATAATATGACACATAAAGGTTTCAAATCTATCTGACTAAGACAAGTAGA
>NC_090293.1:10127500-10132500 GCF_037392515.1 Haliotis asinina
TTGGAATACCTTCAAAACAAATATGCTTGATGCAAATAATTCCACTTGAAATAAATGACTGAAACATAAGAGTTTTTCCATTGAATGTAATCAATGGATTCTTAAATATTGGCTAATTCATGATATCATCTACCTTTTTAAGTAATGGTCTTTTTCCTTCATTCAATTCATTCCATGCAGCTAGTAACTCTGCATAAAATGGACTTATATTCTGTAAATAGGCTTTATCATATTCAAGGCTTAAAGCATCAATTCCTAAGTTCATTTTCAGAAGATGTGACATAAAATATACAAATGTTTGTTTCCAAATACAACTGAGCTGACAATTGACATAGGCTCTCAGTAATTTCAGCCTTAAAGCATATTTTTTTAAACGTAAATCTGGTATATTAAGACCTCCATCTAAACAAACACGAATGCATGTACCGTGTGCTATTTTGGCAGGTTTGTTATGCCATAAAAAGTCTCTAAACATTTGTGTAAATTTATTCTCCACCCAATATGGAACAGGTAGTACAGTGAACATATACCACAAACGAGAGCTCATAAGGATATTAATAACAATGGCTCTGCCTTGTAAGGTTAACTGTCTACGCAGCCATGAATTTAACAGTGCTTGTATTTTGTCCATTTTCTTCCTCCAGTTTAAAGTTTCACACATCGCTTTGTCGATGCCGAAATAAATGCCCAATACCTCTATACAATCTCTTTTCACTTTAACCGGAATGTTGATTGAAAAATCTCTAAACCTTGTTTTACCCAATAACAAAATTTCCGACTTTTCAACATTGATTTTTGCACCCGTTGCCTCACAATAGAAGTTAACTGTACTAAATGTTTCAAGGACAGAGTTAACATCTGAGACAGTAACTGTTGTGTCATCAGCATGTTGGTATATCAAAGAATTAATATCATTACTGATGTTAATTCCATGAATATCAGGATTGTTTTTTATTATTAAATTCAGTGGCTCTGACACCAACACATATAGCATAGAGCTCATTGGATCCCCCTGCCTAACTCCACGAGTTAAAGTGAAGTATGGTGTCAAATGACCATTGCATTTCACAGAACTCTTTATATCAGTATATAGGATCTTAATCCATGAAATTAAAAAATCTCCAAAGTTAAATTTCCTAAGAATTTGAAATAAATATTGGTGCGATACCCTATCAAAGGCTTTTTCTTGATCTATTTTAATGAGATAGGAGTCATCATTATGATTACTGACAACATCAATGACATCTCTAACAGAATGTAGGTTACTGGCTATGTCTCTTCCTGGTATGCAACAAGATTGTTCAGGGGAGACAACTAAAGCCATCACATTTCTCAATCTCAACGACAACACTCTAGAAATGAGCTTAGAGTCTACATTAATCAATGAGATAGGTCTGTAACACTTAATGTCCCTTTTGTCACCTTTCTTTTTATAAAATAAACTAATAATACTCTTTTTCATGGAGCGAGAAAGATTATGCTCTTTGTATATACCATCTACAACTTCTAAAAAGAAGGGACATAAAATATTCCAAAACTTTAAATAAAACTCAACAGTTAGGCCGTCCGGACCCGGTGATTTATTCTTTTTCATTCCTTTGAGTGCTTTTGTAAGCTCACTCTGAGAAATAGGTACGTCACATGATTGTTTTTCTTCTTCAGAAAGTTTTTTCCCAATATTATCAATGAGACTTTGTTGTTTTACGAAATCACATTGCTCAGCAGTAAATAAGGATGAGTAAAATTGCTGAGCAGTATCTAAAATATCCTCTGTATTCCTGGCTATAGTACCATCTTCCTTGTACAGTGATTTTATTGAATTAGCCTGTTGTTTACTTTTTTCAAGGTTCAAAAAGTAAGTGGTGTTTCTATCTGACTCCTGCGTGCACTGAGCTTTTGACCTGAGAATAGCACCCTTGCATTTATTATTCTCATACACCTCTAGTTCACTTTCCAATAATTGCAAATCGGTAGATTTATAGCCAGGAATGGAGGATATTTTATGATATTCAATTCTAAGCTTATTTTGAATTTTATAATAATCAGCTTTTGCTTCCCTGTTTTTCTTAGATGCATAAAATCTGGAAAATGTTTTAAATTTGTATTTTAAGTTATCCCACCATATCAATGGATCTGTTTTAAGTAAAGGGCATTGTTTTGCCTCCTCTATTAATGCACTAATTCGTAAGTAGAATGTGAAATCTTCCAGAAGCTGATTATTAAAAATCCATACCCCAGGACCTCTTTCTACTGAAGAAAAGTCCAATCTGAGGGCTACTATACTGTGATCGCTCACAGAGGAATATCTAATGTAACTATTTACAGCACTTGTAATGAGATCTCTTGAAACAATTATCAGATCAATTCTAGATTGTTTCATACTTCCTAACACAGACTGTATTCTGGTAAATTCTTTTTTGTCATAGTTTCTATATCTCCATATATCAACTAGGCTGTTGTCAGAGAGAAAATCGTTTAAAACATTGCTACTTTGAATATTAAACGATATATTGTTGATGCCTTTATCAAGTAAAGGATTTAATATCTCATTAAAATCCCCAGCACAAATTATGTGTTCTTTCTCAATCCATGTTGTCAAATTCTTGAAAAAATCTATTCTCTCTTTACTCTCATTTGGGGCATACACGTTTAATAAAGCAACTGATCTATCTTCAATAGCTAGGGAAGCCTTTATTAATCTTCCTTCTTCATCTTTTCTAAGCAGCTTAACATTTTGCTCAAAACCATCTGAGACTAATATAGCTACACCTCTTCTATTATTTTCTGCATTAGAATATAAAATAGTTCCTGGCCACAAATGTTTATATTTTTCTATATATTCATCCGACCAAAAAGTTTCCTGCAAAAAAGCAATACTGACTTGAGAATTCCTAATTAGTGCAAATACATTTTGCATTTTGGCTATATCCCGGAGTCCATTTACATTCCATGACCATACTGTGACCATTGCAGAAAAGAGAAATAGATGCTTACTAGACAACATTATGGAGTTTCCATAACATTTTCCAACACACCTGATAATTCTCTTCTGTCATTGACCTTTTCTGCTTTCTTTTTCTTTTGTTGGTCTTTTTTACTTTCTCTCACTTTATTTTTCAAGTCATTGTTTTGTAATACCGTCTCTGATAATTTAGGCTGCAGTTTGTGCCTTCTTGCACGTTTACGCGACGCAATTGTCCACTTTGCAGATGATACACCGGTTGGTTTTTGAATGTCTTTATCCTCTTCTCTTGTGTCCAGGCTTTCCTGAAGCAAAGCGTTCTTGTCTGTGGTGTCCTTGTCCTCCTTCTCGCAATCAGAAATATCCTCAGCAAATGGAATTACTTGCGTATTATCTTCCTTCGCCGTTTTTTCAGTTCCTTGTAATTTTGTCTCTTCTTTTTGATTTCTCTTGGTTTCTTCTGTTCCATCTGCATGATTCTCCTTTGACGCGGAAACATGTTCCAGAGGAACCTCATCCCAGGATTTTGTTGGGGCTAACTCCCTCTCCAAATCCGAATCAGAATCGCTAAACCTTTCCTCATCCTCTATATCGGAGAAACAGTTGCAGATTTCAATTGAACGAAAACAGATATGACAACTACGTTCCTGATTTTCTTCTGCTTTGCAATTTCTGGCAATGTGTCCACTTCCACTGGATTTATAACATTTGGTGTTAGGACAATCCTTCATCACGTGACCTCCAGAATTGCACTTGAAGCATAACCGTTCTTGGTTATTGTGTATAACTCTAAAATACCTGCATCCATCCAGGGTGTTAAACCCCATTGAATACGGTAATGAGTTACATTCAGGGGGAAATACCACCCTCACATATCTTGTACCATCAAAAATGTGTGTGCCTTTAAGAGTTCTGTGCTTGATGTCACTTTTCATAGTTATTCCTCTCTTACTGAGAAGTTTTTCTATTTCTTCATCATCGATGTACGGTGGGAGATGAAGAAATGACACCACTACACTGTCACTCTCAAGCAGTCTGAATGAGATCTTCTGATCTTCTATAACTAGGTCATTTGTTTCAGCAAGAATCCTTGCCTCGGTGCTGTCAGGGACTGTTACATCAAAGCAATCTGTGCCTTTCAACACACATGCCCACACATCAGATACATATTCCAACAAAACATTGCAAAGCGTGCTTGCGGTTACAACTCTGTTGTCTCCTACATGACCTTCAATTGTGCAATCCTTCTGATACTTTCTTTTTGAATAAGAGTCCGCCATTTTGTCTCCAGTCAGCAAGATGTCAACAATACAGCGACCGTATATAGCACGCACCTAAGTGCTTGCTAACGAGGTAGGTTCACATACAATTACATTGTAAATGTTATCCTACCTTTGGGCACCAAATTCAAGTTCAGACGTCCCTCTAAATGACGATCTCGGAGAAAACTTGTCACTCTCTCGTAAATCCGTCCATACACCTCACAGTCCATCGCCTTAACCACTCGGCCACCTCGTCAGATAGTATCACTAACTACAACGTCTGCATTTTATCCCACTTACTAGTAAGCACAGTGGCCTCTGATGAAATTGAAAGAACTCCACGTGCACAGGGAATAGTGACACGTTTTAACAAACATCAATATATTGCCAGTCTAAGTATAGTACAGGGTTATCTTCTACAGACGTATGAAAAAGCACACAAAGAAATCCTTGGAAATCGTGGCAAAATTGCTGGAGGGGAGGCCATAACATCTGACCTCGGTAAAAGAAAAATGTCGACGAGGATGGGATTCGAACCCACGCGGGGAGACCCCAATGGATTAGCAGTCCATCGCCTTAACCACTCGGCCACCTCGTCAGCTGATAGCTTTAATGCAATGCTTCCTTTTAGAACTACGGAAAGTCGACAAGACCGCATTTGCACGATACCCACGTGCCAAGAGGGCCGTCATATCGTTTTACCTAGACAGGTCTGAAGGTGACAAGCTCCTTAATCATCTATCTGGCTTACCTTCACTCACAACTTCTCTCAACAA
>NC_090293.1:10137500-10150000 GCF_037392515.1 Haliotis asinina
GACGTATGAAAAAGCACACAAAGAAATCCTTGGAAATCGTGGCAAAATTGCTGGAGGGGAGGCCATAACATCTGACCTCGGTAAAAGAAAAATGTCGACGAGGATGGGATTCGAACCCACGCGGGGAGACCCCAATGGATTAGCAGTCCATCGCCTTAACCACTCGGCCACCTCGTCAGCTGATACCTACAATGCAATGCTTCCTTTTAGAACTACGGAAAGTCGACAAGACCGCATTTGCACGATACCCACGTGCCAAGAGGGCAGTCATATCGTTTTACCTAGACAGGTCTGAAGGTGACAAGCTCCTTAATCATCTATCTGGCTTACCTTCACTCACAACTTCTCTCAACAAACACACCACTGCAGGAGCTTTATAGCAACAATACACGACTAATTGGCAATGTAGGGGAAGCGACAGCTTATTGTCCAAAGGGTTCAGTGGATATTTCTATAAACACAATTCTTGTTTTTTGTCAAAAGTAAGAAATGAAAACCGTAGTATATACAATGGGGGTTTTAAAACACTTTCAAGAAAAGTCTCTACAAAGCCTTATTTATTAAATAAGGCTTTGGTTGGGCCCTTAGCTCTTGCTACTATTACCCCTACTACTTAACGTGTGTTGGAGGTAACACTGTGCCGTACGGTACGATCAATAATTCTTCTCTTACAAACCCCCTACCCGGCCCATCCCTCAAGTAGTTTAAGTTAGGTTCGTCGGCTTTCATATCCACTTTATCTATGTTGTAAGTTTTGACTGACCATATAGGATCGGTGGCCCGCTTACGGCTATCACCCTCGTGTTCCCCCGGCTGGTATAGATACCTCACTAGGGCCCTATCTGGTATCTGTTTCTCCTTCCCACGCAATGGAGCGGCCGACTCTGCAACTATTGATTTTAGTTTGATAGCGTCTGCCAGTTTCTTACCGGTGAGACAGGTGACTTCATGGTTGATTGCCGACACCACCTTGGGTAACCTCGTGACCCATTCAGTCGATCGTTTTCCAGGGGTGACCATCTCCCTAGCATACTGATGGCCGAACAAGCGCTCAGCCAAAGTCCTATTAAATCTCTCAACTATGGCTTGGCTGCGATGGGCTCCGGCCGTGCCACGCCTGACCTTTGTATCGTGTTTGGCTAGCAGTTGTGACACGGCACCCATGAACTCCCGTCCGGGGTCAACTTGCAGCTCTGTTGGCCACGTCAGCGGACTGCGTTTGTATATGCGTTCGAATCCTCTGGCTACCTGGGCCGAATCTTTCGTGGTCAAGGGTTCGGCTTCCTTGTAACGACTGGCTACGTCCACTACGGTTAAGGCATACTTGTACCTCTTGTCGTGGGGTAGGAACAGTAGGTCTGCCTGGTGAACGCTATTAGGTATGTTAATACCGAACCTCCTTCTAGGCACGTAGCGTGGTGCCGGTAAATAGATCTGCCACAGGGCTTGTTTTTCAAGCCACGCTTTGGCTTCCTCCGGGGGTACTCGCGCTATTTTAGCTAGCTTATCTACTGCGCTAGCTCCTTTCCAGTACCCACGCGGGCTGTAGTAAATAGCCTCAAATTTTTTCATGTCCATACGCGTATGTGTTTATCCCATCAATAGCTATCCAACGTTTCGTGTCCATAGGCGACAGGGACGTCTTGTTTATAGTCAGTCCGTATATCTTATGTCCATCACTTCTAAGTGTGTTCATTTTATGCCTAAAGGTACGGGTCTTGAACAGGGCTTCCTTGAATCTGGGGTGTTTGATGTGTTGTTTCACCACATACTTCTTAACCCCCTTAGCCTTCCGGATCTCACTATTGTCGGCTTTCAGTATGGAGTACATCTTAGGTCTCAAACCTATGTACTCGGCTATGGGCGTGCCAGCACACTCGTCCTTCATCTTACCTAGGACCTTTTTATTTACCGTACTGTGTATGGCATGGGTCTTAGGGTAGTCGCTGGTGTCGTATAAATCGAGGTGTTTTTTCATGTCCTCGTACACATCCTCGGTTCGAATCTCCATCAGCAGGGAATCCGTGTCAGTGTACAGCACTTCACACCTGTCACCGTACTGTTTCTTGAGCTCGTTGTAGTAAAAGTCGTACATCAGGTGTTTGGATAAATCGAGGATGCTCATCCCCACGTAAACAGGCCGGTTGAATTTTATGTGGCTTTTCTTCATGTGTAGGGCAACCAGGTTGTCTGTGAATATCTTACTACGGTTGAATGCCGGACTGGCTATCAATCTCCTGAGCTTGTCTTCCTCACTCGACCGAACCAGCTTCACGGTCACGCGTTTCCTCAGGTTCTCCATAGTCTTACCAAACACCGAGTTGTTCATGAGCTTGTAGAGATTTTTCTCAAAATCACTGGTGGCTTTTTTTCGTAGGTCTGTGTTCATTCTGATGTAGGGCTCCATCCATGGGCTCTGGTCGAACATGAGCACCCTGTGTATTTTGGTCAGCCTCATACCCAACGACAGGTACAGCTGTAGGTTGCGATAGTGAACGATGTACTTGGTCTTATTCATTAAGTTAGGCACGAGTTTTTCAACGTCTGTCACACGCCCACCTAACAAGTTATGTTGGTACTCAGACATCCAGTCTGGGTTAACCCTCATACGTTCGGGGGCCAGGGGGTAGCTGTTGTGCGATGTGTGTAATTCCTTGGTATACTCTAAGTCAACCTCGAGGATATAACCTTTGTTCGAATCTGGTGCAACCCCCATAACATCAACGTGGGGTACCCATTCGAATCCCCCTGTAGGTAGATACTGGCTCATGGCCCAGCCGTACAGGTTGTTTGCGTCGAGGTAGAGAATGTGATTGGTTGGTTTGTTAGGATCGTAACCTTTCACGTATTGATTATTTGCTTTCGCGTATCATTTGGATGCCATGGAAATCCCACCTCGCAAGCCTTTCTCAATGAATAGGTGCATGTCGTAATCTGTGAGCAATTCCAAATTAACTCCGGTCTTTTTAAGCAAGGCGTCCCACGACAGACCTGGGCTGGTGTAATACCATGCGGGGTCGAGTTTATACTGCTTGAAACACGTTCGCCTAAACGTCTCAAACACGTCGGCTAACAGCAGTACATCTGTCCTCAAGTACAGGTCGTGATAATCACCCAGGTTCTTACAACCCAGTTTATTCCATACGTTAGTCGCGTGCGAGTAATCATCTCGTGAGACGGACGCCTCATTCAGCTTGCTATAAAAGCAGTCAATAGGGGGTAGTCTGGTCTCGGTGAACTTGACCCAACTATCCATGTACTCATAGGGGTACACACCCTTCCTCATAAGCAGGGGTCTAGTCTCGGCGTCTGTGTATCGATCGGTGATAGGGAAGGTATTGTTGGCCTTGACCAGACTGTCGAGTGACGACAGGAGGAACTGAAACGAGTCAATGAACCTAAGTCCGTTTAAGCTGAAGGAGATGTATCTCTCCATGTTGTTGGGGATGCACGTTATATTACCATCGATTTTCGCGATGGCCTGCATGATCAAGTGTGAGTCGTACCCTCTCAAGTTGTGAAAGACAACGGGGATGTTTATTGTCTTAGGGTTGATTTTAAGCTTGAGGTTGCACGCGCTGTGAGCGGCGCCTCTATACTTACCAGTTATGTGGCAGTGATCTCTCACCGAATCACCGTTAAGTGGTGAGTCACACACGTGACAGTTAGTGCTACTAGCGTGAGCTAGCCTGTCGACTCGGGTCATACGCATGGGAGCGATTCTATACAATGTATTCCTAATAATTTTTTCTTCCTCCTGCAAACACTTTAGAAACCTTTCAGCCGCGTCAGGGCCCCTATACACTACCGGAGCTTTCGTTTCCCCGTCACAACGGACGACAATGTATCCAAACCCACAGGCTTTATGCTCTTGTGTTTTGTGGGTGAAGGGGGCCTCGCCGGCGGCACCACTGGGGGAATCCCCCACCACCAAGGCTTCGAAGTCGGCGTATATGATATAAGGCACAGACATTTGGTTCTTGTGGTTACCGAATTTTAGGATATTATCACCTTCCTTAGGCATGTCGACTCGTATGGCCGTCTGCCCCACACCTTGACAATCATCCCGGTGGGATTCTAATAAATCAGCTCGTGTGAAGCCATGTAGGCATCGTTCACAGAAGTGGGTCTTTTCTCTGTGTGCCGATTGGTCATACAACAGCCTGCTAAAGTGTTTTATCCATGTGTAGTGATACTTGTCACCTCGCTGGATCATGAATATATTGATAACTTGGCGATCCTTCACCGGGCTGACCCTGTGTACTATTGTTGTGTTACCTTCGTGCCCAAAGACATTTATAGCCAGATTATTCTGTTTTTCTACTTTAATGATCTGGGATATGGGGGTGGGTTCATCTATACCATCCCAGTTGAGCCCATCATCCTGAGGATAATTAGAAGACCTGTTCGGATTAGTGTCAGCTGGAAATAAGGCTGACCTGATAGCTAACCTCAGGCAATCGTTTCCTCTATTCTTAACGTTTACTATGGCATGTTTGTTCCTATAGTAGGGGGGCAAGGCTAGGTATGATCCGCCTCTGAACGGCACGTAGTTAGCTATGTCTAGATAGACATTATCGATTTTATCTACAGCCCACCCGGACCCCAAGTGTGTGTAGCGTTCTAGGTATTCTCGTATCTGCTGAAAACTGGTATCGATTGATGCGTCAATGGTCTTTCCCTCACTGGTTCCTGTGGGAGGGGGTCTCCACCGTCACCTCGGGAGCAGCATCCATCTATACTATTATTATTATTTTTTCTCTCAAATTGACAATGCTTTGCCGTGATAATTGCCGCCGTCACTGGAGCCAACAACATACCATATTTGTGGTACAGCCCGCAGCTGATAGAACTCACGGCGTGTTCGATAAAAGGGTCTTTCTCGAGGTCCTCCCACAGGTAAAGTCGGCGCTCTGGTGGAATGGGAAGGAAGTATGATACAATACCGGTGTATATCTGGGTCATAGCCGATCCTATTGTCTTTGTCATTTCTGCTCCGAGCCGGGACTTGTATCTAGCGTACAGCTTATCGATTTCTTCGGCTGACATTTTGTGAATTTTATCCGGAGAGTAGTCTCCAAAGTAATGTTTGGCTTTGCCGCCAACAGCCAACGCCACCAGTTTCTCTCGCTTATCATCAGTGGGGGAACCCTCCACCAACAATTGTTCGAGCAATTCCTCACACTCCATCTTATAATATAACAAGTAAGATTTAGTTTTAACTATATAATACCCGATGCAGACAAAACACAGAGAAATGAAGGTTAAGTTGCACACGACAACCACTTCAAATATCATAGCTATACTTAACATTTGCTTAGCTTTAGCTTAGCTTTGCTTAGCTTTGCTTAGCTTTGCTAAGCTTTGCTTAGCTTTAGCACACCCTATATGCTACTGGTTGGTCGGTCTTGAGCACAAGCTTAGCGTGTTTAGTTTCAGCGAGCTGTTTCTTCACCCGTTCCCGTTCTAATTTGCTCATCACATCGTTCTCTCTCAAACACTCCTCAAACGAATCCCTGTCCTTGCAGTGAAATAAGGCCACCCATCGCGTCTGCTCCCTGAGGTCTTTCAACACCGAGTTGAACTTCTGCGTTAGCACCCAGACGCTGTGATTTGCATGCCGGCCGGAGAAGGCCAGGTACGATAGCATGTCTCTCTTTTTTGTTATCTCGCGATTAGCGCTGCAGTCGTCCAGTATGAACAGCGTCGGTTCCCCTTTAAATTTCTCGTGAAGAGCTTTCAACCAGTCCTGCAGGCGTGTTCCAGGGTCGATTTTGTGTACGTCCGGGTCCGTCATCACCCAAGGTCGCGAGTACGTTTTATTCATGCTCAGAGTAGGGCACATGATAACGATGTTATCGAACACATCCTTGTAGTAACCCTCCAACATATCCAAGACGAAAACGGTCTTCCCACAGCCAGTCTGCCCGCACACTATTGCGCAGTGTGGGTCAGTGGGGAGGTCAATAGATGGCTTGCACGAATCTCCCATTGTCTATATTAAGTTGCGCGTCCATAATAACGTACAGATATAATTTCAACTTACCAGCGGGTTGAGCCTTCTTAGTAATCTGGATGGTTATCCCTTCGCTGCCGTTATCTATACGGCGCCCGCTACCGTGCAGTTTATCATCATCCGTGGATCGCATGTCCAACCATAGGGCGTACTTGGTGGTCAGGTATTCACCGATCTGCACGGAGCCTAGGTCCAGGTCCTTTGTTATGTAATCCCCCACTGGTAGCTTTTTTATCTCATCCCACTGCTGGTGTGGTCTCATACCATGACTGAACAGCTGGTTGGGCACGCCCTCGATGGTCACTTCCACCTTTTCAATCTCGGGGTTGAAAAACTTCTCGCTGTCCCTCCGGAATGGCTCGTAATCCTCCACGGGGACGACCAGGATACCTTTCATCGATCGCGCCGGCACGTTCAGGTTGATATTCCACACAGTGTCGCTCTTATCTCGCACGACTGATCTATACCTCAGTACGCGATCGTACAGGATAGCCATCTTCCCAGAGTACTGGCTTCGAACCTGCCTGGCCAGCTCCGGGCTAGTGACCATGTCGAACTCCAGAGAGATGTTGTCTATGGCATAACTGGCCTCATCACCGTTCGGCGTACGCACTACTTTACTATAGTCGTTAAACGTGAGCTCGTATTCGAGCCTATCACCCAGCGCGGCCTTGTAAAACGGCGCGTGTCCCATGAGCAACTCGAAGTCGAGTGGCACGCAGAATCGATTCCCGTATGCTCGAGCGATGGCCTTTTCACCGTCCGATAGCTTGTCTAGCTGGTCTGGCGTGAAGGCATACCCTATGCGCGACCGGGTTGATTTGCTGATGCCCTGGTACACATCATTGACTCGTTCTCCCTCGCTTTTCCAGAGATCCCCGTAGCAGTGAAACACGTCGCTGTCGTCGATGCTCAGCACCTCGTTACCGCTTATCTTGACGGTCGTTTTCTTGATGATAGCTCGACCCACGTTCCGCACTAGCTCGCGTTTGTCGTTGTCGGAGGTCAACGTGATATTGAACGCCAGTCGAACAGTGCCTGGTACAATGAGGTCATTCTCACCAAGGTTTGGAAATCTAACCAGCAGAGTTTGATTCTGGTCTATCTTGGTGGGATTGTTGGTGATGGTCACCGACTGGCGCACGGCTCTGGCTCCTAATGGCTCTCTCAATCTTCTGAAAGGATCTAATTTTCTGCCGTACATTGTTATATATAAATGAAATATATTTTTAATACTAAATAATGGATGAAGACATACCTATGGATGATATGTGGGACGATAGTGCCCAGGCATTCAATGATGACCAGGAGACCTCATTCTCAGGTGACGCACTCATGGAGGGCGCCGTCGACGATTATTACAACGCAGTTGAAAATAAATCCAAACTCAAGCCGTTGGGAAGGAACTATTCCAGGTTTACCCTCGATAGCAATGGCACGCTGCGTTTGAAGGCTCACCCGGAGATCGATCTCGTGCATAAACGCACGAGAGAACCGCTTGCTTTATCAACACTGAGCAGTCGACATGGGAGTAACTTTGTCCGCGATGAACTAGGCTTCATAGATTACGGTGGCGCGCGACCTAAGCAGTATCCTCCGAAGTTAGTTCAAAGTCTGGAAGGCATCAGGGACGCCACATCGGATCAAAACATGACTTATGATATTGAAAAGGTGTTGGCCGACTACAAGAACAAGCCCTTCCCGGGTCTCGAAATTACCTTTCGGGAACTGAAGGGGTTGGACCTGTTGATGCAAACCATTCGTGGTCAGCTCTGGAAAAGCACGGCCAAAATGAGTGAGATAGACGACCACATCGAATATGAAAAGGAAAAACACGGTGAAACTGAGGACGAGTCTATGAAAGCCACCATCGAGGAACGAATACGTAATTTGGAAGATGAAAGGCAGACCTGGTTGGAGACAGCGTCCGGCTACAAAGAAAAGCTTAGATCCCAGACCAACCGTGTGCGGGAAACCATCAATCAAGTCCTCCACCGAGACACCACGTTAGCAGACAGGATTCGGATATTGTTCCGGGAGCAAGGGATCACCATCGCCAGCATTCTGACTGCATTGGGTTTCATCATATCAACCCTGGTGGTGTCACTGACAGGGGGTACTGTGGGGCCTGCCGGCGGTTATTTTTAACCAAATAAGCCCCAAAGCTACCCCACCAACCACCAGGGCCGTTTTACTATCAATATGACTGGAGGCCTGAATATAGGGGTGTGTGGGGGGTACCCCCACATGAACTTTAGACTCCGGGGGTGGCGCCACTATACCCGTTTCACGTGGTGGGATGTGTGGGATATAGGGGGTGTTAATATCGGGGTTGATACCCAACTTTTGATCCGCCGTGGCTATGACTATTTTGTTGTTATAACCCACCACTTTTTTTACTCTCAGTTGCATATCACTCGGAGCCATGTACAGCCCCACGCCGAACACGTAATTGACTTTCGATCTGGCGTATTCTAACACGTTTTGGTAACGGGTGATGGCCCGCGGGAGATCAACTGGAGAATTGATAGCATCCTCAACGTTGGCAACGAACTGTTTCTGAGCGTCGTAAGCAGTTCCCTTACCGAGGATGTTGGAACGCGTCATCGACTGCGCACCCAACAGCGCCCACACGTACGTTCGAATCGAGTCGTTCAAGCGTATTGTACCAGCACGAGTGAATTCTTTCGATGTTTTTGAGATCATTTTAGTCCAGGCTGTGGCTGCATCAGGATTGGTTTGCTTTATACAGCTGACATGGATCTTTTCATTCGTTGTGGGGCCTGTAAATGTATGACGGTTTGGGTTGTATGAACCATCTTTAGAACCGGCCTGATATGTTCCGGACCTGTAGAAGTACACGAGAACTATACCGAGACCATGGTTCACACCAGGAAGGCGAAAGTCTTTATTCGTTGGAATCTCAAACTCCCCACAAACACGTTCATAAGCGCGTTTATCATAGGGGTTATTCGTCATACTCCACGCTTTATCTTGGGGAAGAGGAGCACTTATTTCCTTCAATATTCGTCTCGTTGATAATAAATATGAAACAAAATAACCGCCTTACTCAGTTCGTCTATACCGTAGTCTAGTGTCACACCCGACCCTGTCGTCGCACACCACACAGCAAAGTTGAGTTGGTTCTGCCAAAACTGCATTGGGTTTTGATTCCAGTTTACCACCACCTGCGCGTTATTAACGGTCACGATATAGTTTTCAAAGATATTAATAAAGGTTGTTTTAAACCCCGTACTACCTACCACCACGATTTTCAAGTGTGCTAAGTCCATATTATAATATATAATTTATATATTATAATATGTACATAACACTTCCAGGAATAACGAGCGGTGAGGCCGTTCAGCTGACGCACGCGATCGATAACACGTCAGGCCAACTCGAAGTCGCACTCTGCGATATCACCTACCTACCGCAATGGACTAACATCAACGCCAGCAAAAATAAGCTGTTCGTCAGTGGAACTCGCAGTCAGATAACTGACGGCTACTACAGCGTGTGCTCTCTAAACGACGAGGTCTTCAAACCCCTGGGAGCTGAACTCAAGATGAACGACTCAAACGGTACAGTGGTGTTAATCAACAACGGAAGAACCTCATTGAGGCTCGGCCGACCATTAGCGAGGATACTCGGTATGTCTCCTGATGAGATAAAACCAACAACAACCGTCACAGGCACGAAGTTACCCGACCTAGTACCGTACCGAGAGCTGTACATTCATCTCGGTCAGGTGAGCACAACGTACAACATTCAAGGAGGTCACCCTTCCACTATACTGAGAGCAGTGCCGGTGAAAACTGAGAAATACAACGACGGTAGAACCGAGTCGTTTTCACCACGGCAGTATAAGAGATTAACCCACGGCAACATACCTGAGCTGATAATATCGGTGTTAGATATAAATCATAATGCTGTAGATATAGGATACCTCAGCTTAACGCTTCATGTAAAATGACCAGTGCACAAGGGCCCGGAGTGAAAAAATGCGTCAATATCGGGATCTCTGACCTTGGAGACACGCGCGGTTTCGACGCTCCCGGAGTAGATGGTAAATCGTACGCCTTGCAACTGAAAAACAACATTTACAAACGCGTTGAAGTCCCCTCCGGTGGAACCCTAAGTGATATAGTAGATACCACAAGAGCAAAAATCAACACTAAGTACGCCCTTGTCAACACCGGTAGTAACTGGATAATATACCCATCGTTCGGGGGTAAACTGTTCGACTTAGATGATGTTGAGAGCACTACCGTTGCCCGAAACAAGCCATATATGCTCGTCTTCACCGAAGATGACAAGTGGGTGTTGTTACCCGATAACGACTGGTTTCTCAATATTAGGCTCGGCTCCCCCTACGTATTCACGGATAACAAAGACAACCACCTAAACAAAGTCGTGAACAATGGAACCCTGCTCGTGGCTTACGTCCCAACTCAGAGACGTAGCGTAGTCATCAGCCCACTCAACACTATGGCAGCCCACATGCTATCGAGTAAACCGGCCATACAAAACGTGGCATTGCAGTTGGTGTCTGAATTCGAAGGCGTGGTCAGTATACTAGAGAGTCTACCGGCAAACTCAACACTGATCATCAAAGTCTACCTAGGGGAACCATCGGGTAATGATGTCGAGATCGTGAAGGGGATCAAACTCGGGTGGGGGAAACGACACCAGTATCAAGTTTGCAACGTTTACGTGCGGGTGAGTGTCGGCTCCAACACCAGTCTGCAGGGGGTGAACGTGATCGTGGAAAACAAGATATCACTAACCAAGATCTTCCTGCCTGACAACATACACTTCATGGGTATGAAGTTCACCCCTGAACTATTATCAGAAAACCAGTTGGAAATTATATCGTAATAGTATAATAATGACCAGTCATCGTCCCAACACTACGCTTAACGACCTAGGAGATACGGAGGGATTCGATCAGCCTGGTGAGGAAGATGAATTATACATCCTGCACTTCAAAGACAACGTGTACAGACTGGTGTCGTTATCAGATTTAAAAGAGCCCAAATGGCTGATCAACTTAACACTCGCCTCACCTTATATCACAATAGACGCAGATACGGGGTATACCACTAAGATTAGGAACAACGGTATCTGGCCCGGGGATTTCATTCCGGAGAGGGAATTACGCATGATAACTATTTGGGACGGGAAAAAAAAGGGGTTAAGTGCTAGGTCAAACAATAAATTAACGTTTAGCAGTAATCCTGATAGAATATTCCCCCCTTTCACACTCATCATAGAAGTCTTCTTTGGTTTAGACAATGAAAACCCCCCAACAGTACACCAAATTTTACCCGGGGTGTCAATACACTGGTCTAACGAACACATGCACCAATATTGTCGTATTATTATACAACAGGATACCCACTGGGGTTCTATAAACCGCTTAATAAACCTCAGTGGGGTTTTTATTACAACAGGAAAGTCTATTAGCCTCTCACCTATTACCCTGACTACTAGTCTAGATCTTGTAGACTTCAAATACATTAATAGAGTATTAACTGAAACCCAATTAAAATGTCTTTCAAAATATATATTATAGGATGGGTCTGTACCCAGTCGTAGAGGAAGTAGCGAAGACGCTGGAAACCGTAGATGGGTTCCGCTTTAGGCAGTTATGTGATGTGAAACGCCAACTAGAACAAGACCGTGACACGCGGAAAGCACTATGTAAAAAGTACCATAGAGCTTTCAATATCGTGGACGGGGCTGACACTACCCTTATGGTAACCAGCATGGGACTAGGGGCGGCAGGCGTTGGGTTGTTAGCTACCATCGTGGCCGCACCTATAGTGCTAGGTATTGAAATAACAGCTGGGGTGGCAGGGTTGGCAGGGTTGGTGCTTAAGTTAGTATCACGCAGACTGCATCGTAAGGCATTGAAACACGACGAGATCAAGGTTCTGGCCGAAGCAAAGCTCAACACAGTGAGTGAGCGTATTTCCACGGCACTCTCTGATAGTAAGATCTCAGAAGAGGAGTTGCGTTCAATCCTCTCTGAACTCACAAAATATAACGGAATGAAACAAGATATTCGGTCCAAGTCTCGTAAGTCTGCTATCAGCGAGGACGAGAAAAAAATGTACATAGAACAGGGGATACAAAAAGCCCAGCAAGCCTTTATTACGAACACCAAAGTGATCGTAGGCTCTTCACGTTAAACTGTTTCATCGACATAAACGTGACATAGGCACAGTGTTACCTCCAACACACGTTAAGTAGTAGGGGTAATAGTAGCAAGAGCTAAGGGCCCAACCAAAGCGTTATTTAGTAAATAAGGCTTTGTAGAGACTTTTCTTGAAAGTGTTTTAAAACCCCCATTGTATATACTACTAAAACTGATTATTAAAAGTAATCTGTCGACGAGGATGGGATTCGAACCCACGCGGGGAGACCCCAATGGATTAGCAGTCCATCGCCTTAACCACTCGGCCACCTCGTCAGATAG
>NC_090293.1:10175000-10177500 GCF_037392515.1 Haliotis asinina
TCTGATGAAATTGAAAGAACTCCAAGTGCACAGGGAATAGTGCCACGTTTTAACAAACATCAATATATTGCCAGTCTAAGTATAGTACAGGGTTATTTTCTACAGACGTATGAAAAAGCACACAAAGAAATCCTTGGAAATCGTGGCAAAATAGCTGGAGGGGAGGCCATAACATCTGACCTCGGTAAAAGAAAAATGTCGACGAGGATGGGATTCGAACCCACGCGGGGAGACCCCAATGGATTAGCAGTCCATCGCCTTAACCACTCGGCCACCTCGTCAGCTGATACCTACAATGCAATGCTTCCTTTTAGAACTACGGAAAGTCGACAAGACCGCATTTGCACGATACCCACGTGCCAAGAGGGCAGTCATATCGTTTTACCCAGACAGGTCTGAAGGTGACAAGCTCCTTAATCATCTATCTGGCTTACCTTCACTCGCAACTTCTCTCAACAAACACACCACTGCAGGAGCTTTATAGCAACAATACACGACTAATTGGCAATGTAGGGGAAGCGACAGCTTATTGTCCAAAGGGTTCAGTGGATATTTCTATAAACACAATTCTTGTATTTTTTGTCAAAAGTAAGAAATGAAAACTGATTACTAAAAGTAATCTGTCGACGAGGATGGGATTCGAACCCACGCGGGGAGACCCCAATGGATTAGCAGTCCATCGCCTTAACCACTCGGCCACCTCGTCAGATAGTATCACTAACTGCAACGTCTGCATTTTATCCCACTTACTAGTAAGCACAGTGGCCTCTGATGAAATTGAAAGAACTCCACGTGCACAGGGAATAGTGACACGTTTTAACAAACATCAATATATTGCCAGTCTTAGTATAGTACAGGGTTATCTTCTACAGACGTATGAAAAAGCACACAAAGAAATCCTTGGAAATCGTGGCAAAATTGCCATAACATCTGACCTCGGCAAAAGAAAAATGTCGACGAGGATGGGATTCCAACCCACGCGGGGAGACCCCAATGGATTAGCAGTCCATCGCCTTAACCACTCGGCCACCTCGTCAGATAGTATCACTAACTGCAACGTCTGCATTTTATCCCACTTACTAGTAAGCACAGTGGCCTCTGATGAAATTGAAAGAACTCCAAGTGCACAGGGAATAGTGACACGTTTTAACAAACATCAATATATTGCCAGTTTAAGTATAGTACAGGGTTATTTTCTACAGACGTATGAAAAATCACACAAAGAAATCCTTGGAAATCGTGGCAAAATTGCTGGAGGGGAGGCCATAACATCTGACCTCGGTAAAAGAAAAATGTCGACGAGGATGGGATTCGAACCCACGCGGGGAGACCCCAATGGATTAGCAGTCCATCGCCTTAACCACTCGGCCACCTCGTCAGCTGATACCTACAATGCAATGCTTCCTTTTAGAACTACGGAAAGTCGACAAGACCGCATTTGCACGATACCCACGTGCCAAGAGGGCAGTGATATCGTTTTACCCAGACAGGTCTGAAGGTGACAAGCTCCTTAATCATCTATCTGGCTTACCTTCACTCACAACTTCTCTCAACAAACACACCACTGCAGGAGCTTTATAGCAACAATACACGACTAATTGCCAATGTAGGGGAAGCGACAGCTTATTGTCCAAAGGGTTCAGTGGATATTTCTATAAACACAATTCTTGTTTTTTGTCAAAAGTAAGAAATGAAAACTGATTACTAAAAGTAATCTGTCGACGAGGATGGGATTCGAACCCACGCGGGGAGACCCCAATGGATTAGCAGTCCATCGCCTTAACCACTCGGCCACCTCGTCAGATAGTATCACTAACTGCAACGTCTGCATTTTATCCCACTTACTAGTAAGCACAGTGGCCTCTGATGAAATTGAAAGAACTCCACGTGCACAGGGAATAGTGACACGTTTCAACAAACATCAATATATTGCCAGTCTTAGTATAGTACAGGGTTATCTTCTACAGACGTATGAAAAAGCACACAAAGAAATCCTTGGAAATCGTGGCAAAATTGCCATAACATCTGACCTCGGTAAAAGAAAAATGTCGACGAGGATGGGATTCGAACCCACGCGGGTAGACCCCAATGGATTAGCAGTCCATCGCCTTAACCACTCGGCCACCTCGTCAGCTGATACCTACAATGTAATGCTTCCTTTTAGAACTACGGAAAGTCGACAAGACCGCATTTGCACGATACCCACGTGCCAAGAGGGCAGTCATATCGTTTTACCCAGACAGGTCTGAAGGTGACAAGCTCCTTAATCATCTATCTGGCTTACCTTCACTCACAACTTCTCTCAACAAACACACCACTGCAGGAGCTTTATAGCAACAATACACGACTAATTGGCAATGTAGGGGAAGCGACAGCTTATTGTCCAAAGGGTTCAGTGGATATTTCTATAAACACAATTCTTGTTTTTTGTCAAAAGTAAGAAATGAAAACTGATTACTAAAAGTAATCTGTCGACGAGGATGGGATTCGAACCCACGCG
>NC_090293.1:10185000-10187500 GCF_037392515.1 Haliotis asinina
AAAGCAAAAAAGTCGACGAGGATGGGATTCGAACCCACACGGGGAGACCCCAATGGATTAGCAGTCCATCGCCTTAACCACTCGGCCACCTCGTCAGCTGATACCTACAATGCAATGCTTCCTTTTAGAACTACGGAAAGTCGACAAGACCGCATTTGCACGATACCCACGTGCCAAGAGGGCAGTCATATCGTTTTACCCAGACAGGTCTGAAGGTGACAAGCTCCTTAATCATCTATCTGGCTTACCTTCACTCACAACTTCTCTCAACAAACACACCACTGCAGGAGCTTTATAGCAACAATACACGACTAATTGCCAATGTAGGGGAAGCGACAGCTTATTGTCCAAAGGGTTCAGTGGATATTTCTATAAACACAATTCTTGTTTTTTGTCAAAAGTAAGAAATGAAAACTGATTACTAAAAGTAATCTGTCGACGAGGATGGGATTCGAACCCACGCGGGGAGACTCCAATGGATTAGCAGTCCATCGCCTTAACCACTCGGCCACCTCGTCAGATAGTATCACTAACTGCAACGTCTGCATTTTATCCCACTTACTAGTAAGCACAGTGGCCTCTGATGAAATTGAAAGAACTCCACGTGCACAGGGAATAGTGACACGTTTTAACAAACATCAATATATTGCCAGTCTTAGTATAGTACAGGGTTATCTTCTACAGACGTATGAAAAAGCACACAAAGAAATCCTTGGAAATCGTGGCAAAATTGCCATAACATCTGACCTCGGTAAAAGAAAAATGTCGACGAGGATGGGATTCGAACCCACGCGGGTAGACCCCAATGGATTAGCAGTCCATCGCCTTAACCACTCGGCCACCTCGTCAGCTGATACCTACAATGCAATGCTTCCTTTTAGAACTACGGAAAGTCGACAAGACCGCATTTGCACGATACCCACGTGCCAAGAGGGCAGTCATATCGTTTTACCCAGACAGGTCTGAAGTTGACAAGCTCCTTAATCATCTATCTGGCTTACCTTCACTCACAACTTCTCTCAACAAACACACCACTGCAGGAGCTTTATAGCAACAATACACGACTAATTGGCAATGTAGGGGAAGCGACAGCTTATTGTCCAAAGGGTTCAGTGGATATTTCTATAAACACAATTCTTGTTTTTTGTCAAAAGTAAGAAATGAAAACTGATTACTAAAAGTAATCTGTCGACGAGGATGGGATTCGAACCCACGCGGGGAGACTCCAATGGATTAGCAGTCCATCGCCTTAACCACTCGGCCACCTCGTCAGATAGTATCACTAACTGCAACGTCTGCATTTTATCCCACTTACTAGTAAGCACAGTGGCCTCTGATGAAATTGAAAGAACTCCACGTGCACAGGGAATAGTGACACGTTTTAACAAACATCAATATATTGCCAGTCTAAGTATAGTACAGGGTTATTTTCTACAGACGTATGAAAAAGCACACAAAGAAATCCTTGGAAATCGTGGCAAAATAGCTGGAGGGGAGGCCATAACATCTGACCTCGGTAAAAGAAAAATGTCGACGAGGATGGGATTCGAACCCACGCGGGGAGACCCCAATGGATTAGCAGTCCATCGCCTTAACCACTCGGCCACCTCGTCAGCTGATACCTACAATGCAATGCTTCCTTTTAGAACTACGGAAAGTCGACAAGACCGCATTTGCACGATACCCACGTGCCAAGAGGGCAGTCATGTCGTTTTACCCAGACAGGTCTGAAGGTGACAAGCTCCTTAATCATCTATCTGGCTTACCTTCACTCGCAACTTCTCTCAACAAACACACCACTGCAGGAGCTTTATAGCAACAATACACGACTAATTGGCAATGTAGGGGAAGCGACAGCTTATTGTCCAAAGGGTTCAGTGGATATTTCTATAAACACAATTCTTGTATTTTTTGTCAAAAGTAAGAAATGAAAACTGATTACTAAAAGTAATCTGTCGACGAGGATGGGATTCGAACCCACGCGGGGAGACCCCAATGGATTAGCAGTCCATCGCCTTAACCACTCGGCCACCTCGTCAGATAGTATCACTAACTGCAACGTCTGCATTTTATCCCACTTACTAGTAAGCACAGTGGCCTCTGATGAAATTGAAAGAACTCCACGTGCACAGGGAATAGTGACACGTTTTAACAAACATCAATATATTGCCAGTCTTAGTATAGTACAGGGTTATCTTCTACAGACGTATGAAAAAGCACACAAAGAAATCCTTGGAAATCGTGGCAAAATTGCCATAACATCTGACCTCGGCAAAAGAAAAATGTCGACGAGGATGGGATTCCAACCCACGCGGGGAGACCCCAATGGATTAGCAGTCCATCGCCTTAACCACTCGGCCACCTCGTCAGATAGTATCACTAACTGCAACGTCTGCATTTTATCCCACTTACTAGTAAGCACAGTGGCCTCTGATGAAATTGAAAGAACTCCAAGTGCACAGGGAATAGTGACACGTTTTAACAAACATCAATATATTGC
>NC_090293.1:10227500-10240000 GCF_037392515.1 Haliotis asinina
AGCAGTTGTGACACGGCACCCATGAACTCCCGTCCGGGGTCAACTTGCAGCTCTGTTGGCCACGTCAGCGGGCTGCGTTTGTATATGCGTTCAAATCCTCTGGCTACCTGGGCCGAATCTTTCGTGGTCAAGGGTTCGGCTTCCTTGTAACGACTGGCTACATCCACTACGGTTAAGGCATACTTGTACCTCTTGTCGTGGGGTAGGAACAGTAGGTCTGCCTGGTGAATGCTATTAGGTATGTTAATACCGAACCTCCTTCTAGGCACGTAGCGTGGTGCCGGTAAATAGATCTGCCACAGGGCTTGTTTTTCAAGCCACGCTTTGGCTTCCTCCGGGGGTACTCGCGCTAGTTTAGCTAGCTTATCTACTGCGCTAGCTCCTTTCCAGTACCCACGCGGGCTGTAGTAAATAGCCTCAAATTTTTTCATGTCCATACGCGTATGTGTTTATACCATCAATAGCTATCCAACGTTTCGTGTCCATAGGTGATAGGGACGTCTTGTTTATAGTCAGTCCGTATATCTTATGCCCATCACTTCTAAGTGTGTTCATTTTATGTCTAAAGGTACGGGTCTTGAACAGGGCTTCCTTGAATCTGGCGTGTTTGATGTGTTGTTTCACCACATACTTCTTAACCCCCTTAGCCTTCCGGATCTCACTATTGTCGGCTTTCAGTATGGAGTACATCTTAGGTCTCAAACCTATGTACTCGGCTATGGGCGTGCCAGCACACTCGTCCTTCATCTTACCTAGGACCTTTTTATTTACCGTGCTGTGTAGGGCATGGGTCTTAGGGTAGTCGCTGGTGTCGTATAAATCGAGGTGTTTTTTCATGTCCTCGTACACGTCCTCGGTTCGAATCTCCATTAGTAGGGAATCCGTGTCAGTGTACAGCACTTCACACCTGTCGCCGTACTGTTTCTTGAGCTCGTTGTAGTAAAAGTCGTACATCAGGTGTTTGGATAAATCGAGGATGCTCATCCCCACGTAAACAGGCCGGTTGAATTTTATGTGACTTTTCTTCATGTGTAGGGCAACCAGGTTGTCTGTGAATATCTTACTACGGTTGAATGCCGGACTGGCTATCAATTTCCTGAGCTTGTCTTCCTCACTAGATCTAACCAGCTTCACGGTTACGCGTTTCCTCAGGTTTTCCATAGTCTTACCAAACACCGAGTTATTCATGAGCTTGTAGAGATTTTTCTCAAAATCACTGGTGGCTTTTTTTCGTAGGTCTGTGTTCATTCTGATGTAGGGCTCCATCCATGGGCTCTGGTCGAACATGAGCACCCTGTGTATTTTGGTCAGCCTCATACCCAACGATAGGTACAGCTGTAGGTTGCGATAGTGAACGATGTACTTGGTCTTATTCATTAAGTTAGGCACGAGTTTTTCAACGTCTGTCACACGACCACCTGACAAGTTATGTTGGTACTCAGACATCCAGTCTGGGTTAACCCTCATATGTTCGGGGGCTAGGGGGTAGCTGTTGTGCGATGTGTGTAATTCCTTGGGATACTCTAAGTCAACCTCGAGGATATAACCTTTGTTCGAATCTGGTGCAACCCCCATAACATCAACGTGGGGTACCCATTCGAATCCCCCTGTAGGTAGATACTGACTCATGGCCCAGCCGTACAGGTTGTTTGCGTCGAGGTAGAGAATGTGATTGGTTGGTTTGTTAGGATCGTAACCTTTCACGTATTGATTATTTGCTTTCGCGTATCGTTTGGATGCCATGGAAATCCCACCTCGCAAGCCTTTCTCAATGAATAGGTGCATGTCGTAATCTGTTAGCAATTCCAAATTAACTCCCGTCTTTTTAAGCAAGGCGTCCCACGACAGACCTGGGCTGGTCTAATACCATGCGGGGTCGAGTTTATACTGCTTTAAACATGTCTGCCGAAACGTTTCAAACACGTCGGCTAACAGCAGTACATCTGTCCTCAAGTACAGGTCGTGATAATCACCCAGGTTCTTACAACCCAGTTTATTCCATACGTTAGTCGCGTGCGAGTAATCATCTCGTGAGACGGACGCCTCATTCAGCTTGCTATAAAAGCAGTCAATAGGAGGTAGTCTGGTCTCGGTGAACTTGGCCCAACTATCCATGTACTCATAGGGGTACACACCCTTCCTCATAAGCAGGGGTCTAGTCTCGGCGTCTGTGTATCGATCGGTGATAGGGAAGGTATTGTTGGCCTTGACCAGACTGTCGAGTGACGACAGGAGGAACTGAAACGAGTCAATGAACCTAAGTCCGTTTAAACTGAAGGAGATGTATCTCTCCATGTTGTTGGGGATGCACGTTATATTACCATCGATTTTCGCGATGGCCTGCATGATCAAGTGTGAGTCGTACCCTCTCAAGTTGTGAAAGACAACGGGGATGTTTATTGTCTTAGGGTTGATTTTAAGCTTGAGGTTGCACGCGTTGTGAGCGGCGCCTCTATACTTACCAGTTATGTGGCAGTGATCTCTCACCGAATCACCGTTAAGTGGTGAGTCGCACACGTGACAGTGAGTGCTACTAGCGTGAGCTAGCCTGTCGGCTAGGGTCATACGCATGGGAGCGATTCTATACAATGCATTCCTAATAATTTTTTCTTCCTCCTGCAAACACTTTAGAAACCTTTCAGCCGCGTCAGGGCCCCTATACACTACCGGAGCTTTCGTTTCCCCGTCACAACGGACGACAATGTATCCAAACGAACAGGCTTTATGCTCTTGTGTCTTGTGGGTGAAGCTACCCCCACTAGGGGGTGTGGGGGAATCCCCACCCACAACTAAGGCTTCGAAGTCGGCGTATATAATATAAGGTACAGACATTTGGTTCTTGTGGTTACTGAATTTTAGGATATTTTCACCTTCCTTAGGCATGTCGACTCGTATGGCCGTCTGCCCCACACCTTGACAATCATCCCGGTGGGATTCTAATAAATCAGCTCGACTGAAACCGTGAAGGCATCGTACACAAAAGTGTTTTTCCCCATCGTGTTTCGACTGGTCGTGCAACAACCGGCTGAGATGTTTTATCCACGTGTAGTGATACTTTTCACCTAGTTGGATCATGAATATATTGATAACTTGGCGATCCTTCACCGGGCTGACCCTGTGTACTATTGTTGTGTTACCTTCGTGCCCAAAGACATTTATAGCCAGATTATTCTGTTTTTCTACTTTAGTGATCTGGGATATGGGGGTGGGTTCATCTATACCATCCCAATTAAGCCCATCGTCTTGGGGATAACTAGAAAGCCTATCTGAATTCTTGCCAGCTGGAAATAAGGCTGACCTGATAGCTAACCTAAGGCAATCGTTTCCTCTATTCTTAACGTTTACTATGGCATGTTTGTTCCTATAATAGGGAGGCAAGGCTAGGTATGACCCGCCTCTGAACGGCACGTAGTTAGCTATGTCTAGATAGACATTATCGATTTTATCTACAGCCCACCCGGACCCCAAGTGTGTATAGCGTTCTAGGTATTCTCGTATCTGCTGAAAACTTGTATCGATTGATGCGTCAATGGTCTCTGCATGTGTGACGACCTCTTGTTGACCTCGGAAGTAAGGCTGAACATACTCAGTGGTACTCCCAACCTGCTTATCGAGCGACATTTTCACTGTGATCTGAAACTTGATACTTCCTAGGTTATTTAGTTCCTGGTTGACCTTATCAGCTATCAGAGGCTTGATATCTATAATGTCTATGTTTCTATCAACGTGCATGCGCCAACCTCTCAAATAGTTACCTACAGCGCGCTCAGTGCTCACGAACTGTAGGTCAATAGCTCTATTCTGTCGTAATAATTCTATAAGCTGTGGTTTTCTCATACGGGAATACCCGCCTAAACCCAAATCGTGTGCCTCGGCTTTCAGTTGTTTTACAGTGGGACGTGCTACGGGGGCATGTGATAACAATGCGGTTAACCCGGCTCTCCCCAGGTTTGAATAACCCGTGTGTCCAAGCTGTTTTGCTTGAGCTTTTAATTGTTTTACCGTAGGAGGGGCTTCTAAACCTAGTAATCTCAACAATGCTGACTTCCGCATTCGAGAATACCAGATGACACCTCTCTGTTTTGCGACCCGCTTGAGCTCGCTTACAGTAGACATCGTGTTTACACCTAAGAGAACTAATGTCTAATTGGTTCACAGTAAGGGGAGGTAACTCTTAAGTGGCTATCTTGAGCAGTCGCCTACGTTCTTTTATATAGCCTTTTTTATTCTCGTAGATGAGTTGATGTCTGACTACGTTCGCTCCGTGAGCTTTACATAGACAGTAGTGTCCTTTAACCCCGATACCACACACAGAACACGTGTAGTTAGGACTTCCCATATGGAAACAACAGAACCCCTGATTCCTGCATTTCCTACCACAGGCCTCGGTCTTCCCCATAAGTATGTATTCGCATCGGTATGGAGCGGGTCTCATGTTTACTTATATAGGTGTTTTAGTTTAATTGCTTCGCAACCAACGCAGTAGCTGCTATACCCAACACTATGAAGCCCAGTTCACGATTCATTTGTCCCTTGGCTGGTGTGTAGTACTGAGAGAGTGTGGGTTTATTGAGCGGTTCCAATTGTTTACCAGTTAGTAGGTAGTATTCTTTCATTGCTTCATCAACATCGTTGAATGTTTGAACGGCATGGTTTTCACGCTGTAGTTGTTCGTTAATAAAATCGATCCTCTGGAGACGTTTTTTAGCGTACTCAGCCTGTGCTCTTTGTAATTTCTCAGTAGCGAGATCGTGCCGCTTCCTTTCTTCCTGTATTTCAGCCGCGTGATCATCTCGTAGTTTCGAGAAGAGGAAATTACTCCCGGAAAATGCCAGGGCATTCACTAACGCCCCACCGACCATCATAGCTATCGTGGCCATCCCTATATTTATTTCATTATATTATCAGGTATTATTCCTTGTTTTACTAGGATGTCTTTTGTGGCCATCGCCATACCAAGGTTCATTATGAGCATACCCATATCCTGCAGGTTGAAATCTAGCTTGATAGTTGGTTGTTTAAGCACCATTTTAGTCAACCGAGCGTACCCTACGGCTAGACTGGCGACCACTGTGGCGTGGTATGCGTCGTTGACGAACGTTTTCCCCTCAGACATTATGTATATGATATAAAAATATTAAAATTATAACATGATATGCGGGTCTACCGTGGGGGTGGGGGGCTCACTGTTGGGTGGTGGCTCACTGTGGGAGGGTACCCCCACGTATAACCACGAGATAGCCAAGGCAGCAGTTACACCTACAGCCAACAACAGTCGGGGGTTGGTCACTTTATGTTGGTTACACCACCGTTTTTTACCGGCAGCTACTCTCTTAGGATTCTTCTGCCTGGTTACTGTTGGGGGTACCCCCACTGAAGGGGTCTCCACCGTCACCTCGGGACTCACTGTTTGGGGTGTGGGGGGTATCACCTCGGGACTCACTGGGGTTTCCTGTGCAGCATCCATCTATACTATTATTATTATTCTTTCTCTCAAATTGACAATGTTTTGCCGTGATAATCGCCGCCGTCACTGGAGCCAACAACATACCATATTTGTGGTACAGCCCGCAGCTGATAGAGCTCACGGCGTGTTCGATAAAAGGGTCTTTCTCGAGGTCTTCCCACAGGTAAAGTCGGCGCTCTGGTGGAATGGGAAAGAAGTATGACACAATACCGGTGTATATCTGGGTCATAGCCGATCCTATTGTCTTTGTCATTTCTGCTCCGAGCCGGGACTCGTATCTAGCGTACAGCTTATCGATTTCTTCGGCTGACATTTTGTTAATTTTATCCGGAGTGTAGTCTCCAAAGTAATGTTTGGCTTTGCCGCCAACAGCCAACGCCACCAGTTTCTCTCGCTTGTCATCAGTGGGGGAACCCTCCAACGACAATTGTTCGAGCAATTCCTCACACTCCATCTTATAATATAACAAGTAAGATTTAGTTTTAACTATATAATACCCGATACAGGCAAAACACAGAGAAATGAAGGTTAAGTTGCACACGACAAATACTTCAAATATCATAGCTTTGCTTAGCTTTGCTTAGCTTTGCTTAGCTTTAGCTTAGCTTTGCTTAGCTTTAGCATACTATATATGCTACTGGTTGGTCGGTCTTTAGAACGAGCTTAGCGTGTTTAGTTTCAGCGAGCTGTTTCTTCACCCGTTCCCGTTCTAATTTACTCATCACATCGTTCTCTCTCAAACACTCCTCGAACGAATCCCTATCCTTGCAGTGAAATAAGGCCACCCATCGCGTCTGCTCCCTGAGGTCTTTCAACACCGAGCTGAACTTCTGCGTTAGCACCCAGACGCTGTGATTTGCATGCCGGCCGGAGAAGGCCAGGTACGATAGCATGTCTCTCTTTTTTGTTATCTCGCGATTAGCGCTGCAGTCGTCCAGTATGAACAGCGTCGGTTCCCCTTTAAATTTCTCGTGAAGAGCTTTCAACCAGTCCTGCAGGCGTGTCCCAGGGTCGATTTTGTGTACGTCCGGGTCCGTCATCACCCAAGGTCGCGCGTACGTTTTATTCATGCTCAGAGTAGGGCACATGATAACGATGTTATCGAACACATCCTTGTAGTAACCCTCCAACATATCCAACACGAAAACGGTCTTACCACAGCCAGTCTGCCCGCACACTATGGCGCAGTGTGGGTCAGTGGGTAACCCCAGGGGGGTTTGGGGGTCTCCCCCATCAGTAGATGGCTTGCACGAATCTCCCATTGTCTATATTAAGTTGCGCGTCCATAATAACGTACAGATATAATTTCAACTTACCAGTGGTTTGAGCCTTCTTAGTAATCTGGATAGTTATCCCTTCACTGCCGTTATCTATACGGCGCCCGCTGCCGTGCAGTTTATCATCATCCGTGGATCGCATGTCCAACCATAGGGCGTACTTGGTGGTCAGGTATTCACCGATCTGCACGGAGCCGAGGTCCAGGTCCTTTGTTATGTAGTCCCCCACTGGTAGCTTTTTTATCTCATCCCACTGCTGGTGTGGTCTCATACCATGACTGAACAGCTGGTTTGGCACGCCCTCGATAGTCACTTCCACCTTTTCAATCTCGGGGTTGAAAAACTTCTCGCTGTCCCTCCGGAATGGCTCGTAATCCTCCACGGGGACGACCAGTATACCTTTCATCGATCGCGCCGGCACGTTCAGGTTGATATTCCACACAGTGTCGCTCTTATCTCGCACGACTGATCTATGCCTCAGTACGCGATCGTACAGGATAGCCATCTTCCCAGAGTACTGGCTTCGAACCTGCCTGGCCAGCTCCGGGCTAGTGACCATGTCGAACTCCAGAGAGATGTTGTCTATGGCATAACTAGCCTCATCACCGTTCGGCGTACGCACTACTTTGCTATAGTCGTTAAACGTGAGCTCGTATTCGAGCCTATCACCCAGCGCGGCCTGGTAAAATGGCGCGTGTCCCGTGAGCAACTCGAAGTCGAGCGGCACGCAGAATCGATTCCCGTATGCTAGAGCGATGGCCTTTTCACCGTCCGATAGCTTGTCTTGCTGGTCTGTCGTGAAGACGTATCCTATGTGCGCCCGGGTTGATTTGCTGATGCCCTGGTACACATCATTGACTCGTTCTCCCTCGCTTTTCCAGAGATCCTTGTAGCAGTGAAACACGTCGCTGTCGTCGATGCTCAGCACCTCGTTACCGCTTATCTTGACGGTCGTTTTCTTGATGATAGCTCGACCCACGTTCCGCACTAGCTCGCGTTTGTCGTTGTCGGAGGTCAACGTGATATTGAATGCCAGTCGAACAGTGCCTGGTACAATGAGGTCATTCTCACCAAGGTTTGGAAATCTAACCAGCAGAGTTTGATTCTGGTCTATCTTGCTGGGATTGTTGGTGATAGTCACCGACTGTCGCACGGCTCTGGCACCTAATGGCTCTCTCAATTTTCTGAAAGGATCTAATTTTCTGCCGTACATTGTTATATAAAAGAAATATATTTTTAATACTAATGGATGAAGATATAGATATGACGGAGATGCCGGGCGCTAGTGCCCAGGCATTCGATGATGAGCAGGAGACCTCATTTACTAGTTCACCACTGAACCAAGAACTCTTGGAAACAACGGTAAATGATTATTACGAAAGTTTAAGAAGAGATAAAAACTACGTTGAACCACAGGGTCGATACCATAAGAATTTTTTTATTGATACAAAGGGTGTTCTACGTCTTAAGTCCGACCCAGGGGTTGACCTCTTTAACAAGAGCAATAAAAAACCACTGGCCTTGTCAACTCTAGCCAGCCGCCATGGTGTTGAATTTATCCGTACAAATCTAAACATGAATGATTACGGTGGTGCAATACCTAAGGTCGTTAAAGAAGATCTGCAAGCTACCAGATCCCACCTCACCACTAGAGATGAAATGACACCACAGCGTGCTACAGAAGCCTCGGACAGCATAGAAAAACTGTTGAGCACCTACTGGGACAAACCGTTACCGGGGTTTGACTTTCCGGTAAGGGAACTGCGCGGCTTAGACGAAGCCGTGAAACGCGTGCGTGGAGAACTCGTGAACAATATGGGGAAACTGAACGAAATAGACGAGCACATCGCTAGGGAAAAAACCAAACTCAACGAAACTGAAAACGATGATATGAAGCGTCGTATCAATGAACGACTACGCGATTTAGAAGACGAGAGACGTACACGATTGGAATCCGCTTCCTCGAATCGTGAACAGCTTCGATCCCAGATCAGTCGCATTCGGGAAACAATCGATAGAATACTGAACGAGGATACAACTTTAGCCAACAGGATTCGGATATTGTTCCGGGAGCAAGGGATCACCATCGTCAGCATTCTAACTGCATTGGGTTTCATCATATCAACCCTGGTGGTGTCACTGGTGGGAGGAACCCCCACACCCCCCACACCTGGCGGCGGGGGAACTCCAAGTGGCGGTGGTGTTAAAGACTGGATTAAAAAACTCGGGGAAGGCCTAGCTAAACTGGCTGGTAAAGCCGCCGAAGCCCTTCCCGGCATCCTGGGTAGCATCGTCTCGTGGTTGTTGAGCGCTCTGTCTAAAACTGCCATGTGGCTCAGCCAAAACCTGTGGGCAGCCATCGTCGCCGTGGCGGGTCTGGTGTACGTAGCGGCTAAGAAATCTTTAACCAAATAAGTCCCAAAGCTACCCCACCAACCACTAGGGTCGTTTTACTATTAATATGCTGCTGATAGGGGGGTACCCCCACATGCACATGAGGGTGTGTGGGGGGCACATGAACTTTAGACTCCGGGGGTGGCGCCACTATACCCGTTTCACGTGGTGGGATGTGTGGGATATAGGGGGTGTTAATATCGGGGTTGATACCCAACTTTTGGTCCGCCGTGGCTACGACTATTTTGTTGTTATAACCCACCACTTTTTTTATTCTGTTGCATATCACTCGGAGCCATGTACAACCCCACACCGAACACGTAATTGACTTTCGATCTGGCGTTTTCTAACGCTTTTTGGTAACGGTCGATAGCCCCCGGGAGATCAACTGGAGAATTGATAGCATCCTCAACGTTGTCAACGAACTGTTCCTGAGCTTCGAAAGCAGCTCCCTTACCGATGATGTTGGAACGCGTTTGCGCCTGCGCACCCAACAGCGCCCACACGTAAGTTCGAATCGAGTCGTTCAAGCGTATTGTACCAGCACGAGTGAATTCTTTCGATGTTTTTGAGATCATTTTAGTCCAGTCTGCGGTTGACTGCTCCACTTTCTGGACTGTGAAAGCAACACCACCTTTAAAGTTCATACGATCATCCCTCCATTCATTACTCGACAAAGCAAAGTCCTGCCTAAGTATACCTCGTTTCATTAAATCATCACTGACTTCTTTCACTGGTCGCGCGCCATCATAAGGAATACCCAACCCGTAGTTCGGCCCCGGCAAACGCCAATCCGTCTTCGGGTCTATTTCGAATTCATTACAAATACGTTCGTAGGCCCGTCTATCGTACTGGTTGTTTGTTGCATCCCACGCTTTGTCCTGTGGGATGGGGGCACTGATCTCTTTAAGGATACGTCTGACCTGGTAGTACACGTGGAACTTGAACACAGACTGACTCAGCGGTCCACGCTTAGTGTCGGCCAATACCACACCACACCCTGTTGTAGCGCACCACACGGCAAAGTTGAATTGATTCTGCCAGAACTGCATAGGGTTGTATAACCAAGCGTGGACTGCCTCAATGTTAGTCACCGAAAGCTTATACTTATCGAACACATCTAAAAGCTGGGCATTGAAATACAACCCAGGAGCAACCACGATCTTCATGGGGGAGAAATCTACATCCAGTTTAGAGTAATACACACTATGGGAATACATTTTAAAACTATTATATAATGAGTATATATACTCTAAAATGTACATAACACTTCCAGGAATAACGAGCGGTGAGGCCGTTCAGCTGACGCACGCGATCGATAACACGTCAGGTCAACTCGAAGTCGCACTCTGCGATATCACCTACCTACCGCAATGGACTAACATTAATATCAGCAACAATAAGCTGTTCGTCAGTGGGGCTCGCAGCCAGATAACTGACGGCTACTACAGCGTGTGCTCTCTAAACGACGAGGTCTTCAAACCCCTGGGAGCCGAACTCAAGATGAACGACTCAAACGGCACAGTGGTGTTAATCAACAACGGAAGAACCTCCTTGAGGCTCGGCCGACCATTAGCGAGGATACTCGGTATGTCTCCTGACGAGATAAAACCAACAACAACCGTCACAGGCACGAAGTTACCCGACCTAGTACCGTACCGAGAGCTGTACATTCATCTCGATCAGGTGAGCACAACGTACAACATTCAAGGAGGTCACCCTTCCACTATACTGAGAGCAGTGCCGGTGAAAACTGAGAAATTCAACGACGGTAGAACCGAGTCGTTTTCACCAAGGCAGTATAAGAGATTAACCCAGGGCAACATACCTGAGCTGACAATATCGGTGTTAGATATAAATCATAATCCTGTAAATATAGGATACCTCAGCTTAACGCTTCACGTAACATGACCAGCGCACAAGGGCCCGGAGTGAAAAAATGCGTCAATATCGGGATCTCCGACCTCGGAGACACACGCGGTTTCGACGCTCCCGGAGTAGATGGTAAATCGTATGCCTTGCAACTGAAAAACAACATTTACAAACGCGTTGAAATCCCCTCCGGTGGAACCCTAAGTGATATAGTAGATACCACAAGAGCAACAGTCAACACTAAGTACACCCTTGTCAACACCGGTGATAATAATTGGGTAATATACCCATCGTTCGGAGGTAAACTGTTCGACTTAGACGATGTTGAGAGCACTACCGTCGTCAAAAACAAACCATATATGCTCGTCTTCACCGAAGATGATAAGTGGGTGTTGTTACCCGAGAACGACTGGTTTATCAATATTAGACTCGTCTCCCCCTACGTGTTCACTGATAACAAAGACAACCACCTAAACAAAGTCGTGAACAATGGAACCCTGCTCGTGGCTTACGTCCCAACTCAGAGACGTAGCATAGTCGTCAGCCCAGTCAACACTATAGCAGCCCACATGCAGCCCACAAAACGTGAAATTGCAGTTGGTGTCTGAATTCGAAGGCGTGGTCAAGATACTAGAGAGTCTACCGGCAAACTCAACATTGATCATCAAAGTCTACCTAGGGGAACCATCGGTGAATGAGGTCGAGATCGTGAAGGGGATCAAACTCGGGTGGGTGAAACGACACCAGTATCAAGTTTGCAACGTTTACGTGCGGGTGGGTGTCGGCTCCAACACCAGTCTGCAGGGGGTCAACGTGATCGTGGAAAACAAGATATCACTAATCAATATCTTCCTGCCTGACAACATACACTTCATGGGTATGAAGTTAACCCCTGAATTATTATCAGAAAACCAGTTGGAAATTATATCGTAATAATATAATAATGACCAGTCATCACCCCAACACTACACTTAACGACCTGGGAGATACAGAGGGATTCGATCAGCCTGGTGAGGAAGATGAATTATACATCCTACAATTCAAAGACAACGTGTACAGACGGGTGTCGTTATCAGATTTTAAAGAACCCAAATGGCTGATCAACTTAACACTCACCTCACCTTATATCAAATTAAACGAACATGGGACTGTCGCGAAGATTAGGAACAACGGCATCTGGGCCGGGGATTTCATTCCGGATAGTGTAGCCATAGGAACTAGTAATACCGAAAAAAATAGGTTAAGGAGTGAAGTAAAAAATAAATTAACATTTAGCAATTATCCTGCTAACTTAAGGCCTGATATATACACCCCTTTCACACTCATCATAGAAGTCTTATTTACGTTTTTACAACATGAAAACATCTCAAGAGTACACCAAATTTTACCCGGGGTGTCAATACACTGGTTTGACGAACACACAAAAAAATATTGTCGTATTGTTATACAACAGGATACCCACGGGGGTCCTATAAACCGCTTAATAAACC
>NC_090293.1:10247500-10252500 GCF_037392515.1 Haliotis asinina
CTCTAATGTTTGCGGATGATGTTTCCTCAGTCTCAGATACAGCATTCCAGCTACAGAAGAAGATTCATGGCCTTGAGAATTTTTGTCGAGTCACTGGTATGAAGGTCAATATTGATAAGACTAAGGTTATTGTGTTCAGAAATAGTGGGCCCCTTAGACAGTATGAAAAGTGGTTTCTTTTAGGGCAAAAGCTGGAAGTTGTTTCATACTACAGGTATTTGGGTATCGTGTTTACTCCTAGGTTAGTGTGGACTAAAGCTCACACTACTCTTGCATCACAAGCCAATAAAGCCGTTATGGCTATCTTTAGATTCCAAGAACGTGTAGGTTTTCTGTCATGTGCAGATCTTTTTAGAATATTTGATGCAATGGTAAAACCGATTCTCTGCTACGGTTCAGAAATTTGGGGTGTTACCCACTGTAAAATCATCGAACAAATACAGATAAAAACATGTAAATATTTCTTAAAAGTTGGTAAAAATACTTGCAACAACATGGCACTAGGTGAATGTGGCAGATTCCCTCTTCAGCTTACTTATATGTCAAAGGCAGTTAAATATTGGTGTAGACTTTTAACTCTCCCAAGTTGTAGGTTGCCCCACCATTGTTATTTAATGCTAAAGTCACTAGATGAATCTGGACGAACGACTTGGGCATCTCATATCAAGAATATATTATATAGACTTGGGTTTGGCTTTGTCTGGATTGCACAGGATATTGGTAATATTGATGTATTCATGTCTGTTTTTAAACAAAGACTATCTGATAATCTTTCACAAGACTGGTTCTCATCGCTACATAATACAACCAAGTGTTCTAATTATATACTCTTTAAGTCCACCTTGAATGTCGAATCTTATCTCTCTATAGATATTGCCCCATATTTGAGAAATTCTTTAACAAAATTTAGATGTGGCAAATATAAACTTTGTTCTGAGACTGGCAGATACAACAATATCCCTTATGATTTAAGATTCTGTCACTTTTGCTATCAAAAGAATTTGTATGTAATTGAAGATGAAATACATGTTTTACTTTATTGTAAAGCCTACCTAGACATAAGAAAAAAGTTTCTGGATAAATATTTGAAACACCCTATATCACAACACAGTTTTATAAACATTATGACCTCAAAAAATATAGATGTTATAAAAAACTTATGCCTATTTTTATATAATGTTGGGAAAATAAGAGATTCTGATGTATTTAGATAAACGCATGTAAATTCTAATTATACCAATGTTTGTATTTTGGGCCACTGGCCTATTACTGAATAAAATGTCTGTCTGTCTGTCTGTCTGTCTGAAAGTCGACAAGACCGCATTTGCACGATACCCACGTGCCAAGAGGGCAGTCATATCGTTTTACCCAGACAGGTCTGAAGGTGACAAGCTCCTTAATCATCTATCTGGCTTACCTTCACTCACAACTTCTCTCAACAAACACACCACTGCAGGAGCTTTATAGCAACAATACACGACTAATTGGCAATGTAGGGGAAGCGACAGCTTATTGTCCAAAGGGTTCAGTGGATATTTCTATAAACACAATTCTTGTTTTTTGTCAAAAGTAAGAAATGAAAACTGATTACTAAAAGTAATTTGTCGACGAGGATGGGATTCGAACCCACGCGGGGAGACCCCAATGGATTAGCAGTCCATCGCCTTAACCACTCGGCCACCTCGTCAGATAGTATCACTAACTGCAACGTCTGCATTTTATCCCACTTACTAGTAAGCACAGTGGCCTCTGATGAAATTGAAAGAACTCCACGTGCACAGGGAATAGTGACACGTTTTAACAAACATCAATATATTGCCAGTCTAAGTATAGTACAGGGTTATCTTCTACAGACGTATGAAAAAGCACACAAAGAAATCCTTGGAAATCGTGGCAAAATTGCTGGAGGGGAGGCCATAACATCTGACCTCGGTAAAAGAAAAAAGTCGACGAGGATGGGATTCGAACCCACGCGGGGAGACCCCAATGGATTAGCAGTCCATCGCCTTAACCACTCGGCCACCTCGTCAGCTGATACCTACAATGCAATGCTTCCTTTTAGAACTACGGAAAGTCGACGTATGCGCATGCGTGAGCTCGTGTGTGGACGTGTCAGTTACGAGCTCTGAAAAATGGGCATTTCTTTAGCCCAATACAGAGCCAAAATAGGCACATTTTGCCAACCAAACAAGATAAAAGGCCTAAGTATGCATGGACTAAAACTTGAGAGGTGTTACCTCTCGCTAGGAGTGCGTTTAATTTGTCTGATGAGTGTCCTACTTATCACATGTGGCGATGTCGAGTCAAACCCTGGACCCACTACACGACAACAAACCCTGGCTGTGGACGAATCGGGTGCACTTGGCATAAACGTGAGTGAAAAGGACAGCACTGATATATTGACCATACTCCTTGAAATGAAAACTGATATCAAATCTATGAAGAAAAACTTTGTAAACCTCAGTGACAAGGTCGACAAGATGGCGACAGATTTCAGCAGCCAACTTCATCATCTACAACAAGAAAACAAAGAGCTAAAGTCAAAACTATCAGCGATGGAAGATAAGATTACTGACTTCGAATCTAGGAACCGAAGAGAAAATCTAATTTTCCATGGGATTCCCGGCGATAAAGGCGAGACGTGGGAACAATCGGAGAGTAAGGTGCGTCAGTTTCTATCTGAAGATTTACATATGGGCAACGCCTACGAGATGGTGATAATACGAGCACATCGGCTAAATCAGCGGAAGCCAGGTTCTCCAATCATTGCGAAATTTCTGACATCTAAAGATAAGAGCGACATCTTCAAGGCAGCACGTGCGGACAGGACTGAGGGATCACAACACAAGCGTGTGACAGAGGACTTCCCCCAGAAAATACGAGAGGACAGACGAGCACTTTCACCTTGGTTTGTGAAGGCAAGGAATGCAGGAAACAACCCGAAGATGAGGCAAAATAAGCTTATTGTAAATGGTCAAGTGTTTGTGTATGATAGGAATTCCCAAAACATCGTGAAAGAGAAAGGATCGCACAAAGAACCGCCATACTCAAACAATAACACAACCACGTGGGCCAGTTTGTTTGGACCCGGAAATGAAATAGACAAGGAAGGTGAAGGACGGACCCAGTCGGAAGATAAACAAACCGACGAATGATGCGATGGCCATGGCCTTATTTTCAACATTCTGACGTGGAATATCGGCGGTCTACATAAACATGACAATGAATATTCCCAGGTGAAACCTTTGTGTCATAATTTCGATATAGTATGTTTTTGTGAATCATTTGTAAAGGCTCATAACGAATTTTCCGCCTTTTTGTCCGGTTTTCGAGCAGTCAACGCTGTGAGAGATAAAATGAAACAGTTAGGCCGCCACAGTGGCGGAGTCACCGTGTTGATAAAGGAGAAATGGCTACAGGATGATATAATTACAAGACTTTATGATCATTTTCAAAACACTGTTGTTTTACTTTTCTCAACTAAGTGCTTGCATTGGGATAAAGACACTCTGCTTATATTTACTTATATCTCGCCAGAGGGCTCTCCAGTGTATGATGCTAGTGACAGTGATGGAATTGCCATGCTTGAACATTACTTAAATATTATAGCTGCTGATCACCCGGACAAGCCGTGGTGTATTTATTTCGCCTAACGTTAATAACCTATATGCTCTAATGTTTGCGGATGATGTTTCCTCAGTCTCAGATACAGCATTCCAGCTACAGAAGAAGATTCATGGCCTTGAGAATTTTTGTCGAGTCACTGGTATGAAGGTCAATATTGATAAGACTAAGGTTATTGTGTTCAGAAATAGTGGGCCCCTTAGACAGTATGAAAAGTGGTTTCTTTTAGGGCAAAAGCTGGAAGTTGTTTCATACTACAGGTATTTGGGTATCGTGTTTACTCCTAGGTTAGTGTGGACTAAAGCTCACACTACTCTTGCATCACAAGCCAATAAAGCCGTTATGGCTATCTTTAGATTCCAAGAACGTGTAGGTTTTCTGTCATGTGCAGATCTTTTTAGAATATTTGATGCAATGGTAAAACCGATTCTCTGCTACGGTTCAGAAATTTGGGGTGTTACCCACTGTAAAATCATCGAACAAATACAGATAAAAACATGTAAATATTTCTTAAAAGTTGGTAAAAATACTTGCAACAACATGGCACTAGGTGAATGTGGCAGATTCCCTCTTCAGCTTACTTATATGTCAAAGGCAGTTAAATATTGGTGTAGACTTTTAACTCTCCCAAGTTGTAGGTTGCCCCACCAGTGTTATTTAATGCTAAAGTCACTAGATGAATCTGGACGAACGACTTGGGCATCTCATATCAAGAATATATTATATAGACTTGGGTTTGGCTTTGTCTGGATTGCACAGGATATTGGTAATATTGATGTATTCATGTCTGTTTTTAAACAAAGACTATCTGATAATCTTTCACAAGACTGGTTCTCATCGCTACATAATACAACCAAGTGTTCTAATTATATACTCTTTAAGTCCACCTTGAATGTCGAATCTTATCTCTCTATAGATATTGCCCCATATTTGAGAAATTCTTTAACAAAATTTAGATGCGGCAAATATAAACTTTGTTCTGAGACTGGCAGATACAACAATATCCCTTATGATTTAAGATTCTGTCACTTTTGCTATCAAAAGAATTTGTATGTAATTGAAGATGAAATACATGTTTTACTTTATTGTAAAGCCTACCTAGACATAAGAAAAAAGTTTCTGGATAAATATTTGAAACACCCTATATCACAACACAGTTTTATAAACATTATGACCTCAAAAAATATAGATGTTATAAAAAACTTATGCCTATTTTTATATAATGTTGGGAAAATAAGAGATTCTGATGTATTTAGATAAACGCATGTAAATTCTAATTATACCTATGTTTGTATTTTGGGCCACTGGCCTATTACTGAATAAAATGTCTGTCTGTCTGTCTGTCTGTCTGAAAGTCGACAAGACCGCATTTGCAC